>NC_046334.1:8948633-9248633 GCF_000738735.6 Corvus cornix cornix | reverse complement strand
CACACACTTCTTTTTTCCACTTCTTTCTCTCTTTCTTTTTCTTCCCTTCTCTTTGCCTCTTTCACTATTAAATAAAATACATCAATTTTTTTGGCATCAACATCTAACCTCGTTTGGTTTTAATCTTGTTCCTGGGAATATTTTGAACCTTCTAAGTTCTTTCTGGTTTATGCACAGAAACTTAGCTTGCTTTGCTTTTCTGAGTTTAAACCGGATTGTAACAGTAGGTAAAATATTTGGAGCTGTATTTCAAGTAGTAATTAAAAAATGTGAACTCAGCTCACAGCACTCTAAATGTATACATTTGAAGTCAGTAGGAGTGGAATATTTATATGGTATAGATTTAAGATTAGATTTTTGTACACAGTTTCCTAACTCCAGATCTTGGCATTTTGTTTTTCTTCCCATTGTTCTTCAAGTTCCATTACTGCATACAAATGGCAAGGCACAGCTGTACTTACCAGATTTGGTTTCTTATGCTATCTTGTTTAAGACAAAACTTAAGATAAGTGTTCCTTTGAGAATGTAAAGGCTTGAAAATTTCACATTTTTATCAGCACCTACCTCATACACTTATACTTAATTTGGCAGCTTTCACTAGAAAGAACAGCTACCAAGTGATTTTTGCATTCTGAATAGAGTACTAGCACAGAATAGTTGTATATCCTGCGTCTTGTAACTGAGGACTGTGAAGTCAAAATAAATAAGAGCAGTAAAAAATCTATAACTGGGTATTTGTCTAATAGCAGAAGTATACCTATTCCTTGACATTATGTCTACAAAAGAGAATTTGAATAAGTGTGGGTCATTTCTTCTATATAAGTAAGTAGAGCAAGAGTTCACATGTGGATAAATTGAAATCTAATCAAGATGGAATGCTGTAATATTACTTTTAAAGAGAGTTATCACAACATTCGTTATTGATATATTGGTGAAGATCTGTTTAAGGAAGTCATCAAAATATAATTTCATTTAGGTAGACTTTTTTTTAACAGAGAACTTATCCAATGGATAGTATTTGAGATGTGAGAATATTTAGATATTGGATTTATATTGGAGTATTTATTTCTTACTAGATTCACTTTTCAGTTTCTGATACTTGTGTTTTGGCAACATATCTGTTCTTCCTCCTTTTTCATTTCAAGCAACAGCAAAGGTATCTTATTGCTTACCAGGGTCTCAAAAGATGCTGCTATGCAAAGAAATGTGCTACCTCAGGAACATTAACATGATGTCAGTAGTGGAACCACAAGGAAGGAGAATGGGTTTCATGGTAATTTTCACTTTCTCTGGAATCTCAAAAGATATGTCTTTGTCCAGGTTGCAGTCAGAGACGGATTTTTATTTTGAAGCCTTGTGGGAGTCCCACAAAGAAATTATTTAGGAAATTTCTCTAGTGTGTTTTGGTGATGCGGTGTTTTATTGTGGTTTTGTATGTTCTTTGTACCCTAATGGTTCGTCCCTACCTTCCCCACTTCTACTCCCACTTGGCCTGTCCCAGATTCAAGCCGCTCCCCCAGTGCTCCCAAAAATGGTTATCCCCTCCCCTTGTTCTGGCACCTTCCCTGACAATCGCCCAAAGCCCTCCCGAAGTTCTGGACTGTTCTGTGCCTATCACCAAAGCCCTCCCTAATTACCCTTATATGGTCCCCATCAATCCCCTGAGACCCTGTCCCCTCGGACACCTCCCCTCTTGGAAATCCCCTAAACCTGGATGCCCCATTGGGGCATGTGACCACTCTCCCTCCACCCACCAAGACCATTGGACCAGATGTGAGTCCTTCCCTCCAGCGTCCCTCCCTCCTAATCTGCCTATTGGTCCCTAGTTAGGATACTCCCCCTGTTCAACCCCCCTTTATAAGGTGTAGCAACCCTGCAACTGTGGCTTTTTCACTGTGGATCCCCTTCAATAAACTTGGATTATCTCCCATGGCAAGCCTTCCTGCTACTTTTTATCTTTCCCGTCCTGGAGGGCTGCTGACTGCCATAGTGCCTGGAGCCTTCACTCCCCTGGGTAGAGCAGAGGCTTCGGGGGAGCAGTTTTTAAGCTCTGTGCCTCAAGCTGCTCCCCACTCCTGCCGCACAGCGCTGGAGCTAGCCTGGGCAGTGGACAGCAGCGGCCACTGCGACTGTGTGTGTTTGCTTGGCTTGTTTTTGCAGACAGTGTCATCTGCCTATCACCTGCTGTAATCAAGCCACATGTCAGAAGAATGGGATAGACATGAGAGCTCTGGAAATTTGTCTGTACTGTCTTCCAGAATTTAGATGTCCCAAATCTCAAAGGAAAGCATCAATCTTCATTACTTAAACCCTTCCAAATTCCCTCCCCTTCAGTATTGGTTCCAACACCAAGTACAAGGATACAACTGTTGTACAATGCCATTCCAACACAACATTTTGAAGCAGATTAACATTTAAATGGTAAAAAGAAGCCTAAAGCTCACCTGGAGATTATATTTACATTCATAATTAATGTGTTACCAAAACACAAGACAGAAAAATAATATATAACAACAAAATGCTTATGTGCATTTACATTTCTATCCAGAAATATGAATCAAAAACAGAAATATAAGAAAGGACTCATAATTTCTTCATTATTTTCTTATTATTAATTTTTCAGGAATGAGCATATCCTTCAGCAGATGTCACGTTGTTATCCTTGGAAACTTAACACAGTGAAAGTGATCCTGCCTATGCATTGGGGCAGATACTACAACCTGGGTACTAAAACTGCTGCAGTAACTTGCAGTGATGTGTTTATGCAGCCATGCTTCATGGCTCAGAATTCCTAGATAATATGTCAGAAAAATCATTAAATATATAAAAATATTCTACAAGCTATGAGATGCTGGTAAGTCTCTCTGTGGATTACTTCTTGTATTCTCTGCTCTCCCTACCAAGAGCTCTCAACATGTGACAGTAGATCCTTTATGATATTTGGAAGACTGAGTGACTTAGATGTTTTTAAGTTTAACTAACTTTTAATGTGCTAAGACGTTTTCTAACTCATACAACAGTCAAAGAGTGATAGGCATTTAGGGCATGGAAGCAGTAAGACATGCTCATGTTTGAAAACTGTACAGTCAGAACAATTTACTTAAACAGAAGGTTAAAGTTGCCTTTCTGTTCTTTTGCATTGTTTCCCCCTAAATTTCCTACTTTTTTTTGGTTTTGTATTTGCTGATTTATTATGTGTAGAGGATGATTACATTTAGATTGGAGTTTTAGGGTTTTGCTGTATATACAAAATGTCATGGGCTAGCAAGCATAGTCCTGGAAGGTATTTTCCTGCAAAGAGGTGCTTACAGCTTCCTCTATGACCTGACAGAACCTATCAACTGGCTAGTTTGAAGATTGACAATTTTTTAAGCCACTTAAAATTTTGACCGCCTCTGTGGTCCACATTTAAGAATGGGCAAACCCCGGGAAGCTGTCTCTCTTGCTTCTAGCCAGGGGACAGGTAACTGGGCTCGGCCCATACAGGGCCGAGCCAGGCCCTGGCCAGGACACAGCCATCCTGGAGCCGATGGGCCCTGTTCCACATGCGGCCCCCTCCAGCCCTACTACATGCAGACAGTGCAGCCCGGCTTCCCCCTCTCCAGTGCGGCCAAAGATTCAGCTGAAGCTGCCCTGCTGCCCGGCAAAGATCATGTGACCAACAGTGATAAGCGAAATTCCAGCTGCACGGCCCGGGTGAGATTAACCCTTTTAGTGCTGTAAGTTTCCTCCAGAACAGATGGAGCCTGCAGACATTAAGTAAAGAAAGAAGAGCTGAAAACCTGTGGGAGGAGAAAGAGGAGATGCTTAAAGCTGAAATTCTGTTGTAAAGCTATGGTGGTGATAGACTATGATATATCAGAGTACCTGTTGTAATTTCATGAAAGCATGGGGGGTGAAGCGTTCAACTTGTACTTGTGAGCAAAAGCACCTGTGCTGGAATGAGCAAATGCTGAAGCAGCTGTAATTTGATGAGAAACTTGAACAGGGAGAGATGGAAGTGATGAGGACTCTTGCTCCAATCGGAAGGAGAAGACCTCTGTTCCTAGAGATACTCCCAGAGATAGTCCTAGAGATGAAGATGATGAGGACCCTTTTCTCCCAGGAAAGGAGGAAGGCCTCTATCTTAGAGATTAAAATGCTCCCAGAGATGGGTGAAGAGAACCTTTGTTTCTGAACAGCTCAACCTTAAAATGGTACCCCAGTAGCTCAAGACTGGACCCTCAAAAGCAGTTGTGGGAAAAGCTGTAAATTGGGGGAAGGGACTGTCACATGCGAGCAGAGAACCAACCCGGGCGGCTGTCTTGCTGTGACACTGAAGCCATGAGAGAATCTCTTGTCGAGATGTCTCCATAGCATGAGCAAGAGACACTCCTCTCCCTAAGTGAACTGAACAAGGTTATTATGGAAGTGGTAAACAGACTGAACATCTCAAGGGTTGTCTGGGGGGGAGGAGAAGAGTTCTGAAGGTGTGGTATGATTTAATTTTTTTTCCTTCTTTTAGGTCTGTTAATAAACTTCTTTATATCCTTTCAAGTTTTGTGCCTGCTTTGCTTTCCTCGTAATTCTTATCTCACAGAGGGTAAATAGTAATGAGTATTTTGGACCAAACCACTACACTAAATTGGTGTTTCCACCCAGTTTTCAAACTGAACCCTCTACACAAAATAAGGTAGTAAAGGTAGTTCTAGCACCACCCAAAGATTCTCAAGTTTTTCTCGGTTGATTGAATCCGACATCTATCCTATCCTACTCTCTCCTATTCCAACTTCCATCTGTTATTTCCTGCTAGCACTTTATTGAAACTTTTCTATCTCTTGATTCGTATTGATTAATTCAGCTGGGTTTTTTTGTTGGTTTAGGATTTTTATTCTGAAGCATAAAAAGTTCTCTATCTAAACTTCCACTCCATATTTTCTTTTACATGAAAATTAACCAGCATAGTAATTTTAGAATTTTGTCTTCATTCCCTAAAGATTCAAAATCTTATTTCCTGCAGGTGCATGGTTTGTAAACTTCATAAGGAGAGACAGGTTAGGAGAATATAGGGCGAAAAGAAGAATATAGTACTTAATGAAGGCTTTCAATATATATAAAGCAAAAAAAGGTTATGGTTTTCCTTTAAAAAATCATATGTCCCCTCTGATTATGTTTTTTTAAATTAATTGTTTTAAATAATTATAAAGTTTTTTTAAATTAATATCAGTGATGTGTTTTCAACCTTTAATCATATTTCCAGTGGAAATATAGAAGTTAGAGGAAAGTGTTCAGGCCTTTTTATATATGGAAAACATCATTAAGGAAAATACTCTCAACACAATTAATGTTTGGATTTTTTTTTCTTGGTAGGGATGGGTCCATCTATTATGTTAATTTGTACATAATTGTGTCAATACTGAAGTTTACTAAAGGTGTGTCAGTTTTCACATCAGAGAGAGGTTTTTAGAAACGTGTCCAGGATGTTAATTTTCAAGATGTACTGAAGGATCATCCCATTGACATCATCAGAAGAGAAGAAGAAGCATTAAACTAAGAATTTGGGTAGTTTAGGTAAAATAAACAAAATCATAAATAAAGTAGCTTTTCATTATGGTTGATACGGTAATTTAAAAAGATAACTAAGCACCTTTGCCTGCTGGTCATGATTGTTAACAAACATCAAACTTTGTGCATTTTATATCACCTTATCTTTAAGCAATTAATTTGGCCATGATGAAAATAATCAAGAGTTCCAAGCAACACAACAAGATCATGGCATACTGGCAAAGAATCTAGGAACAATTAGTTTTAAAATTATTAGTGTCTGCATCAGCCTCAGTAGAAACCAGTTCTTCTCCTTACTCACTTAGAAATCTGGGTGTACGTCAGGGACTGAAATGGTTCATGCCTCAAACATTGTTACGAAGGAGTTTTGCGTACTATAGGAAAAACTGTATAAAGAAGCTACAACCACAGAAGCCCACTCCTTCTTGAAGATGCCTGAATTTTGGACTGTGAGTTAAGCCACCTAGATAAGATAACAGGCAACACTATTGTTCAATCATCCCAGGTCTAGAGAGAAACAAACAAGGCTGAGGGAAAGAAATGCATCTACAAGAAAGCCAAATACAGTAGAGAATCATCCCTGGCTGGGTTTGGAGTGCAGGAGACCACAGCCCACAGAGGCCCGGTTTACACAGATACCCCTGTCCCCCCCCCGCAACCGAGGGTGGGAGGAGGAGGTTTCGGGTGTGGGCATAACCTCTGGTCAGAGGCAGTGAACACCCATCCTCCCTTACACAAACCAGCCCAGCTGTGAAACCCCCCACAGGCCACATCCACAGGACATTCCCATGAGGGGCAGCTGAGCAGTTGTCGTAATTCATCAAAGACCCCCCAAAGTGCCCCCCAGACTCATTCCTGAGGCCTTGCACCACAGCACTGCACATGACGCAAAGTGATGCAACAGATCCAGAGTCTGCTGCAAGAGACTGTGTTAAACTGCTTCCACTACACCCCCCCAGGGAGGTACATGGGCCTTCCCACATGGCCTGAATGTATATTAATCCATTCTATGTTTTTCGGGGGACCCTCACCACCCAGAAGACCAGCTGGAGAAGATCATCAGGATGCTGGTGGGATCCACGGAGTGGTGATATTTTCTTCTGTCTCTGTCACTCTCTTTCTGTCCCCCCCATCTGTTTTCTGTTTATTTCTCTTCCTTTTCTCTCTCTCTCTCATATTTACTATCAAATAAAACTCATACTATTGACATTGGCTTATGGTCCTGTTTGAACCTTAATTCAGGCAGAGGCATTTCTAATAACTTTAAAAACTGCAGCGTAACAGTGAGTAGTTAGTAGAGTTGTAGAGGTGAGTGAAGGGAGAAAGAATATAAGGCAATACTGAGTCAATACTATTGGTCACGAATGTGAAGTGATCTTAGATATCTGCTGCAATGGCTGTTAAATGAATCTGAAGTTCTCTGCAAATCTCCTGCTGCTCTGCCTATTTGTGCACACCAGAAATCCCTATTCAAGTGCACATGGTGTCTGAAGAGCGAGATAAGGTCAGGCTGCACAATTGCTCAAATTCTACTGAAACCTGATCTGCTTGGGAGAAGGTGATATCAAAGTGCATAAAGAGTGGAGCTGATAATATCCCTTCTGAAAATGAGGCTGACTAGATTAATTTCTTAATGAGATGGATGCAACTGAAAATTCCAGATTTGCCTCAGAGCTCTATGTAGGAAACTTGAGTTTATGTTCAAGACCATTGTTGGGGGTAATTATAAAAGTATGAAATTTGAAATTATTTTAACATTTTGGCCTATTCTACATCCCTATTTTTTTAATTCCACTAACAGAATTAAAAGTAAAAAGAATTATGAGAAACCAAAGCAAACTTTCAGAACAACTTCCTCTTCTAGTACCTCCCTCTTTCCACCTGCCCGCGCAAGGGAAACAAACATGGGGTTTTGGTCAGTATTTCATTTCTTAAGAGTCTTTTTTTAAGGAAAAGACTTTCTTCCGCTGTGCTGTGGGATTCTTCCCATGGAAGACAGCTCTCTGCGAACTTCTCTAACGTGGTTTCAAACTTCATGAACAACAGTCCACTTGAATCTGCTGCAGTGAAAAATCCCTCCCACGAATTCTGCAGTCTTCCCACACTGCCATCATGGGTCCTAATAGTCATGGGGTTTTAGTCTTTTAAATATGAGCTATTCCAGCCTGAAAGCAAAGGCTCTCTTCTTCAATCTCTAAAAGCCTTTCACAGCATCTTTGGGCTCTGGCATTGAGCACTTTTTTTCCATGGGCTGTGTGTGGATTTCTGCATCCCCCCATGTACCTCATCTTATGAATTATAGGGAAGACAAGTTGCTGTATTACGGTCCTCACCACGGCCTGCAAGGAGAATTTCAGCTCTGGCTCTGGGAGCGCCTCCTCTCTTTCCTTTCCCCCACTAACTGTGGTGCTGCCATGTTGGCCTCCTCACATGACATCACTTTTCTCTTTTCTCTGAGAAGAAAGTTGGTATCTGTAAGTTTTCAGCTGAGAAGTTCATCTTGTTTGGGCTCTGCATTGGGGAAAGCCTCGCCCTGTCTTTCGTTGCCGGCTGCATGGTGTTTTTCTCAGTTCGGTGCAAGCCATGCCAGCTGGCCAGTCATGGGCTGCACTGGCTGCAAAGATTCACGCTGTATGGTTTGGGCTACGCAGCTGCCCAGGGCTGCCTGTGGCTCCAGGGCAGCTTCTCCCGGCCGGCCCGGCCCTGTCACTGTGCCGGGGGGGGGTCCTGGCGGCCCACTCCAGGAGGAGGCTCAGGGGCCCCCCTCCACCACCCCTTGGCGTGGAAGCACGAAAAGGAACTTCTCATGTTTCCTCCTTTAAATATGTACATCACGTAGGCATTACCAGCTTATTTAACTGGTCTAACCACCTTTCTATCAACTATGGGCTCTGTGCCCGTCACAGAAGTTTTCCAAACTGCTAAAACCACCACACCTTCCATGCTGCAAGGGATTCCACTAAAGAATAATTAAAAAAAAAAAAAAAAAAAAAAAAAAAAAAAAATTTCTTTACTTCTAGTTCTAGTTCTGCTGCCTTAAGGAGGCAAACTCATATCACCCTCAAAAACCCTTCAAATAATAAATTCAAACAAAATCTAGAGATCTATCATGTTCCCTAGAATGATCATTAAAGCATCTGAAATCAGCTAAGTGTTCCAATTAGAAATGAGGAATAGATACATTCATAATTTAAATCTGTCCAGACATAAGGTGAATGCCTATTTCATGAAAGTCATTGTAACTTTGTTGGACTTTATTCTTTTAGTTTGGGTTGTTTATCTCATTACCTTCTATATTGCACTTAGAATCTCTCCTGTTTCCTTTGTCAGGTGAGGAGATCTGTGGTAACAACATGAAAAGCAATGGATGTAAGTCTATTATTATTATTTCCTGTGTTATTGGATGCTTTATGTGTACTGTAAAAATAAAAGAAGGTGGCAAATTAAAGCAGAGTTCATAACAGTGCCCATAAGAATTGCATTTTTGTGGCTTGGCGCATCATCATCAGTAAGACTGAGATAAGTTTTCTCAGTATAAATAAAGTAAATATTCTCTAAATAAACTGCTCTCTACATCTCAGCTACCAGTGATGCTCCTGGGTGTGTTCTCTCTATAGTTTGCTCAGTTTTGCCACCATGCAGAGAAAGTATTTTCCCTGAAGCACAATTACAATCTTCTCTACATGATTCTGTGTAAATAGCATCAATGAACGACAGATAAAATTGTCACTTTATTTTTGCATTTTTTACAAATATTTTGTACTTTAGAACAGTCCTCTTTTCAAAATCTCAATTTGCTGCATAAGCTTTTGTTATGAAAACCACATAAAACACTGCAAATTCACAAAAATTGCCTGTTTCTTTGTAAACTATACAAGAGATATCCTAGAAAAACTTTCAGTTCATTTCAGGTAGAAATGGAACTGTTTTCTCTTGAAATGTAGCCAGAATTAATTGAATTTTCACAGGCAGGAAGTTAAGTTTGTACAAAATTCCTTGTGAGATTGTAGTTCATAGATACTGCTGGAGAAATTTGGTACTGTAGACCAATTTTCATACGAATTTTTGACTAAGGGAAAGGTACCTTCTTTGGAAAGACACAGTGAAAAGTGAGAAGTTACAGCACCTTACCTTTTTCACAGCCATAATGACTACATCATTCATTTGCCCTGAAGAGCTTCTGATCTAAAGAGATGAGATGAACAAAAGAATGATAAGTGAACTGCAGAGGTTCATGCAGCAGGTCAGCACCAGAGCTGTAAAGAGAATTCAAAGTGCCCATTAGCCCACCTAGCTTTGGAAAAGCTTGTGTGCAAGGCATAAATGGACAAACGATGATGAGAGATGATTCTTGTGAAGTATATTTTAAGGTGTCACTGTATTTTTTGTATATAATAAATGTAAACCATTAGGCTTCAGCATACTAGAAAAAAAGAAGCTGAAAGATGAACAGAACTTGTCACAACTCATTAAGGAAGCTATAAATTTTTCCTTCCTGAGAATTAAAGCCTATCCAGATCTAGGCAGAGAAAAGAAAATAAAATAAAGTAAATGGCATTTAAATTCTTAAAAAATACTTGTAGCTACTGATGAAGCTGTACCCATACATAACTCACCTTTCAGCAGCAAAAATCATTGCATCTCTGTAGTACTGCTCTGTTATCTGCTCCTTAAGAATCTTAGGAAGTTTCTGCGGGTCAGTGATTATATCCTGTCTGCCATAAGTTTGTTTCAAGTCTGCTCAGGTTTCGTAATCAAATGTTTCTTAAGTTACTTCGTATGAGGACATTCTCTGAAATAATTATCCCCTGAGAACAATTAAGGAATTGGTTTCTACACAAAAAAAAAAAAAAAAAGGTCATACCTTTTTTAAAGTTAGTGAAAGTAAAAGCGATGTCTTCTGATTATTTCTTGAAAAAAATATCCCACAATAACTAAGTTGTCTCTGCACTTATATAGATAATAGGAGTGTAGGTACACTGAATTTATGGTATCTACTCATGCTCTTTCCTGTCTGAGACAATGTAAAACTGTATCTTACTTGAGTCTGAGGATACCATCAAACAAAATGTCTGCTGCATCTGAGCAGACAATGTGGTGATACAAACTTTTAGTGCCCATAGCTGGTGTCTCCATTCTTCAGGGGCAATTAGTGACTCTTAGTTTAGTCATCCCAGCCTCCATCAATGTCAGCCTCTGGAGTCCGGCTATTACTAATTCTTGTTGCTCAGTGGAAAATTGGTGCAAGTCCTTTAGCAGTAAGGAAGAGAGAAATCAAAACAGACATCCGTCTTTGCCTCTGGAAACCTCTGCCCTTCTTACCTTTTTTTTTACCAACAGGAGAACTTCTCAGGAAAACAGGAAAAAATCTCAACATATCGTAGGTTTTGCATCCAGGTTGCAGAAAAGTCCCTTAAGAGTGTCTAAAGATTGTGATTTCTAAAGCTTGCTGTCAAGTTGTCTCTGTCTAAGTTTGGATGTTCAGCTGACTAGGAGTTTCCACAGTTGGATATTAAATTAGAAGAAATTTTAAAACTTATTTCTTAATCTTGTATCTTAATACAATTAAAACTCTGCTGTTTCAAAGATAGTCATTTAAAACTGTGCTGTTTCAAAGATAGTCATGCATATGAGTACTGGTAATTTCAGGTTTTGTACACAACAAACAGTTTTTTTGGTACACAGCTCTAAAACAGTTCACCTTGTGTTTTTGAACTAAAGCAATCTACCAGTCTGGAGTATCTGGCACTGGTCATCATCTGGAGATGCTTTTATGACACTCCCTTAGGATTTTCTGTGAACCAAAATCTTTTATTCATGTGTGCTCATCTTACATGTTGGTGAATACTGTGACTTTCTTGGAAACCGGTTTAATACCCAAACAAGTTCATCTGAATTGAGAAGGGGAACATTGTGTTTTATAGTGGGACAGTGTGACAAAGCTCAGCAGTGCAGTGGCATGGAAAACAGTCTGCCACATGATAAGCTCTCCAAAGGTCCTAGAGGCTGAGTGATACAGCCCAGACCAGCCAAATGCTCGCCATTTCCAATATATTTTAAAAGAGAACCAAAGCAAGTGGCTGTTCCTTCCATCTTCCTGCTCTGCTCTATACATGTGCAAACTGATTTGCTTTGAGTATTACACAAAAACTCAATCAGGCCATATTAATTCCATCCAGTTCTGCATAAATTATTTTCAGATTACAATTTCTTTCAGAATTTCTTCTTTCACTGTATCTTCACATGTATGGACTATATCTGTTCTTCCACTTGTCTAAATTTTGGATACAAGAATATACCTGGACTTTTATGTACTCTGCACATGTATACCAGTCTCACAATGGACTGGGAAAAACGGATTGAAAAGTCAAACACGCAGGCTGGAGATGGTAATACTCTGTCCTGGACCTTTATTTGAATGACTGCAAGAACAGGAACTAAGTGGTTGTTATTATGCAAATATTATTCATTCTTAGCATAACCTTTGCCTCCTCATGAATTAATGAAACCCCATAAAACACATTTTAAAATGAATGCTAATTCAATCTTTGTGTGAATTGGATTATGGGGTATATCATATTTCAAAAATAGTATGTAGTTATCAAAAAAAGATTAATTGAAAACAGAGGCTCTGTAAACCCAATATTGAATACTGAATCAAGCAGAATATCCAAAACATGAGTGGGTTTCGTGGCACGTAACACTACTATCTCTAAAAATGCATACCTAAAGTTATGGAAAATAACTCTCCAAGGTTGCACAATGACAGCTTTTCATGTCCTCTCTCCATTAAAAATTTTTTGAAAAGAACATGAAACTTTTGCAAAAGCAGCTTTCTTGCTCCAGAAGAAGCCTCCTTACCCTAATGATCAGCTGCAAGTAGCAATCTGGTCAGCAAGAGAACAAAACTACCAACAAGGTAAACAGGCCTTTTTTTTCCCCCTTTCCCCTTCCACTCCATCCCTCTCCTCTTTTTCAATACATTTGTTTTTAAATAACAAAGCCAGACTCAGCCTACCAGTGACCTCTTATCAAGATAAATTCCCTAAGTCATGGTGAATGTTTTCAGACTAAACTGTTGACCTTACGATAAAAAATGTCAGTTGTCATCAACAATCAAAATTTCTGTACAAAGAGACAAGAGATGTCTGCATCTTGACACACGTTGTACATAACACATTTCTTCATTGTTTGAAAATGTTGGGCACATCCCCTTCACAGCTCCAGAGTCCTGCATTGAGCCAAACCCAAACAGGTGAATGAATGTTGGGGGTTAGGATTTGTTCTTTTTTTCTCCTTTTTCTTTGGGAATTTTTCTCCCATTTGTTGTCTCGGAGACTGGAACAGTGAATACTTAAGAGAGACAAAGGATGTGGCCAAGATGGGGGGAGGGGGTGCAGCTGGCTGCAGTCTCTTAGCTGAGGGACCTTCTCTTGGGAAGTGCAGAGATACTGCGAGATTTCAGCTGGGGGCTGAGGGGCTGGGCTTGGCCCTCGCTCTCTCTTCAGACTAGAGGTGAGATGGTTTCCTTCTGGTGGTAGGATCAACTCGGCAGGCACATGGCGTGGGCGTCTGACTGGACGTAATGTTGCCTTGTGGTTTTTGCCTGTTTTTTTTTTCCTTTCCTTCCGCACTGTGACTGGGGCATGCCAGCTTGCTTCTCTGCTCCTTTGCTTGCTTGGGAGCCCAGAGCCAGTGCGTGCTGAGCCGGGAGCTGGCAGCACACTGTCCCCCACCCAGCCACTCCCCTCTGCACAGTGGCCTGACCCTGGGACCAGCCATCGCTGGTGAGCTATCCAGAGGAGTGATCCCCCACCCAACCCTGCTGTTTTCTGTGGCAGCTTCAGGGCTTTTTACTACACTTTAACCCAACATGCCATCCCCATCTGGATACCCTGCGGCTCCTGGCACAGCTCCAGAGTTTTTGCTACACTTTGTTTGCCACCTTGGATGTGCTCACCTCTGCTGTTCCGGTCTGCTGCTCTGAGGTGCCTACCTCAGCCCATTTCACCATCCAGAGGGGCACCGAGACAGGCTGCCCCCAATGAGTTCACAAAGGAAAACTCTTTTCCATTTCTTTCTGCCCGCTGTGTCTGCCATTAACACAAGAGAGGCAGCTGAGCTCTCCCCACAGCGCCCCCTGCAGGTGCGGGGGAATCATCGCAGCCGCCCTCCCCAGCTTGGAGCCACCAGCGCCCCTGCCGGCTGTGAGCGGAACTGCACCCAAGGGGAAAGGGCCCGTGGCCGAGAGAGGCTGGCACTGGCTTCTGGTTCTGCTTGCTGCTGCTGCTGCTGTTTGTTTGCCTTGTTATACATGTACAAACTAGTAAAGAGCTGTTATTCCTTTTCCCATATCTTTGCTTGAAAGCCCCTAATTTCATAGTTATTATAATTACGAGGGAAGGGGGGGGGGTGTCATATTTTCCATCCCAAGGGAGGTTCCTGCCTTCCTTGGCAGGCATCTGTCTTTCAAACCAAGAAAATAAGCTACTGTTTTTGCACTTCAGCAGAGATTATCTGGACAAAGGAAAAATTTTTTATATAACATGCATTTCTTATTCTTAATGTATTAAATAAAATACAAATTTCCAGAGAAAATATAATAAACTTATTTTTCCTTATTAAGGAAATAGATTTCATAGAATCATGGAACCATTTCATTTGGATACTTACAGAAATTGACTTTAGAAAGATAATTTTGGCAACAAATAGGGACACCTTAAATCAAAAGTTTGACATAGAAAACACAAGTGTTTCTGAATTGGATCACATTTGATCTACCTGGATACATGCCTCCCTTTCCTGTCAGAACTATATCATTACACTTTGCCGTTTGCTTTCCAATTTTGGTCTGAATACAACAAAGTTACTGGGAGTCAAGCATAGAATAGAAGAAATATCATTAGTGCAGCTTATGTTTTGATATTGTCAGTACTTCTGGACACAGCCTTCTAAACTACTACAAAAATGTTGATTCAGTTAGAAGGCCTAGCTGATACATCTTAAGAATCTTGGGCATGGGTCCACGAAACAGTTTTAAAAATTCACAGTGTTGTCCCTGGGGTCCCACAGCAGAACTGATTTCCTTGTGTTATGCCCAGGGAGTTGGACACATCAGGGTGTGATGCACAACAATTACAGCATTCACATGAAGCAGTTGTTGGCTAAAAAGATATTTTATCATTCTTGGTGTGGAAAGCAAAACACAATGCAGCTCCTAGATAAGTGCCTTAACTGCAAGGCTACCAAGTCCTTAACCACCCTAGGTTATGAACCATCTGCTAAAATAATTTATTCCCTCTTCTCTCACTCAGTCTCTGAATACTCTGATCATTTTCATGAAGGAGAAGTATTATCTTCCATATAGATGTGAGAAACGGAGAAAATAAATATTCTGTTGTCTTAGGTTACAATGTAAGATGTAACCAAAAGTACGCATTCTGTCACCATCTTCATAAGCTGTTAAAAACAGGTGGGGCACTGTTCTTTATCTCTTCCATGACTCATCCTTGGTAACTCCCTCTGGCGACTATATTTTCTGTTAATGAGCTATCAAGCCTCACTGCATGACCCATAAAATTACATCATCCCATTATGAAACGCTCTACCCAGGGGGGGTACCCAGACATTCCTACCTGGATATAATCTGAGGTTTGGAACACCACAGGCAGCCCTTACCTACTGGATTCCCAGAGGAAAAGAGCTACATAACCACCACTGGACCTTCAGAGGAAGACCAGACCCTTCTACAGGATCACCGCTTCAACAGAACCACATCTATCACTTCAGGAGGACTGCAGTCACCATTTAATCGGACTGCTACCACCACCCTGACCAACAGGGTGTCAGGTTGTATCCTGACCCTGTCAGTTTAAGCCAGTGTTTTCTGCTTTTATTTTAATTTTCCTACTAAATTGTAGTTCTGACTTGGAGTGTCCCACTGGTTTGTTTTCATACTAGTATATCTAAGACTCCCTGTAAAATTTTGGTCTGTGAGGGAGCCATGCCTTCGATAACTTTTACTAGTCCAGAGCTTTCATCCTAATGCTGACTTTGTAACATCAGTTGCTCATACATGGAAGAGTAACTTTCTGGCTGCATCTTCAAGTTCCCTTAGTGGAACTGCTGCACATTTGATGCAGTCAACCAATTGACTTTCAGAGTTCATTACCTGTACTCAGCTAAAGAAGACAGTCAAAATCCTCAACTTCATATTTATTATTTTTATTATTTTATTCTGAAAATGTCTTACATGTGCTTGTTGCTTTTACTCGGTTTTTCTGGGGGCGTTAAATTTTCTGATCTTCCCCTTTAGCAGCAAACACTGGTGTCCTGGGTTGCAGTGTATTCTATTACCATCCCCATCAGCTGTTGAAATCAGGTGGGGCAGTGTTTCCTTGCTTCCTCCCCCCAGACTATCTTTCTGTTAATTGCCCATCATTGTCCTGCCTCCTGACTCAGAGATAACTCCCTCCGGACTATCTTCTGTTAATGAGCCTAATCAACACTTGGCCTCATGACTCATCACCCCACTGTGAGATGCTCCACCCAGAGGGAGGAACCAAGCATCCCATCGTGGATATAATCTGAGGCTGAACACCAGAGACACTGGCTTCCCACTGGATTTCCAGAGGACAGGAGCTACACAGCCACCACTGGACTTCCTGAGGAAGAGCAGACTGTTTTACTACAGGATCACTGCTTCAGAGGCCTGCAGCCACCATTCTACCAGACTGCTACCACCACCCTGCCTAACAGGGTGTCAGGTTGTACCTTGACTCTGTCAGTTTGACAGTGTTTTCTTTTACCTTTTTTTTCCCCTTTTCTTTAATTTCCATTAAATTGTTATTCTGACTTGGTGCCTCCCACTGGTTTGTTTTCAAACTAGTACAACTGAGAACTACTTTGTGCCAAGAAGTAGGGTTGAAATTGTATTTTTACCATTTTACCATTAAAAAAATCACAGTTCTGATCTAAAGCTCTGAATTTCTCTAAACAATTATAAATCATCATCTTAGTTCTGGAAAAATATTATTTCTCCAAGAAATTCTGAAATTTAGAGAAATTAGAAATTGATATAATTGATATTAGATATTGATATGTCTTTAAATTCCCTTATAAAAATATTTTCCTCGCTCAATGCTGAGCATAAATGCTATTCAAATAGCATATCTGGAAATAATGAGAAAATGAATACCTTGCAAAATAAAGAGTATCTCAAATAAAAAAAAGTAGTCTGTTAAGGAGTATAAACAGCTTTATGGGAGATAGACAAATGGATGATGTGGTGAAGTACAAAGTACAAAGAAGAAATATCGTACTAGATTGTGTTGCTACTCTTTTTTAATACAGCAACAAGTGATGGGGAGAAATATGAGAAGAACAAGATACACAGAGGAGGAGGTGATACAGGAGATCATTTGAAGCAGAGATCAAAAAGTATCAAACTGGGTAGATCAGAGGAAACGATTTGGGAGTAAATGAGTATGCCACGATTGTCATATATTTGAAAATACTTGAAGTGCTGATTGAAAACTTTATACACCTTCCCATAATGCTGAAGCAAATGGCAATAGCTCTTGCTTCACAATATGAATCTGCAAATCGTATAGAGCTAATTAGAACAAATTGCAGTATATTCTAAAATACCGTAGTTGAACTAGTTAAGGATTCTTGCTTAGAATATTGAATGATGGTGGTGGGAAAAGTTCAACATAGAAACCCTCTTTTTAAAAGCTGTTAATATTTATTTATTTATTTATCCAGATCTTCTGCAAATGGCACTGTTAAGAACAGTCCTGTGACTCCTTTCTCACATCCATCTTTTCCTATTTTGCATCCATTTTCACGAAAAGTTAGTTTATACTCCCAATAAATTGATGTATTATGCAATTAAATGACCTATTTTTTTTTTTTTTCAGTTTTTACATAAATAATGGTGGCTTTTAAAATATCAATACTTCATGGCCTCTTTGTACAATTCTTAGGCAAAATTAAAACTGATATAAATGAGAATTTTGCAAGTAAAAATGCATAATGGTGCCTAAAGATGAATCAAGTTGTCCAGGAGTGGACCAGCCTGTGCTATTGGGGGCGATACTGGCAAAAGGCCTGGTTGTTGATTAGACTCTTCATCTGTAGAAATAAATGAATTATTAAGCAAAGATAAAAGTGGTGCATCATGAAGTTTTTGTACAGCTCAGAAATTTATCCAGTCAGGTCCTCTTCAATGGCGAACAATAGGAAAATATTTTTCTCTCTTAGTTGTGTGCCCCCCAAGCATGTCAGATACATTGTTTTGTGCTTTTCAGTAACTTACCCTTGACTTGGGTAGGGGCTCACAAGAACAAAAAGATTAGCTGGAGGCTGATTTAAATAAGACTATAAATAAGACTCATTTTAAGGGCCAAGTATAAAGAACATGGTTGCCTAATGTATATAAATATGACATATTATTGACTTTTTTAAAGGTTGTTGGGCGTATATCTTCAGCTAGAGAAAAGATTATTTTATCTGCATTTCTCCCTGGGAATTGAGATACATCTCTGTCATCCATGTCTGGTTCTACTAAACTGAGTATCAGAACTGGACAACCTAATCTGAGTACACCCCAAAAAGTCTTTATCCCTTCAAACGGTCACTAATGGGGTTAATGATCCACCTTCTAACTGACTCGACTACAAAGGGAGTAAGCACATGCCTTCATTTGTAGAATGTGAGGAACTTTAAATAAATTTTATTGTTTTCTTTTTTTTTCCTGAATGAATATAAGTTTCCTCTGGATAACAATTAAAACTTTTAATTTAATTGTCAACATTCATTTAAATTAATGCACTTGGGAAAAAATTGCAGAATTGTATTGTCTCTCTTTTTTTAAAAGTTACTTATAAATAGCTTAGAGCTGAATCAAATTTTAAGTTCATTAGTTTCATTTAAGTTATTTATGTCAATAAATTTCCACTCAAAACCAGGTTCTTCACCCATTTCTAAGATTATTCATATTAATGCTAATGAAGATACTTAGGAATGCTGAAGAGTTGATGTAGCCATCCTTCTGCCACCCCTTTCCCCTTTTTCTGAAAATATAAAGCTTTTACTGGACATCTGCTTGAATTATCTGACAGAAAAGATTCTTGTAGTTTTAATGGAATTATTTTTTTCATTACCTCTTGTTTGTATCTTGTGCTCTCATATTGAAATTATCTGTAGCCATACAAGTCATGCTTAGTAGATGGAATGTAGACAGAAAGGCTTTGCTGAACAGTTATTGATCCAACAGTAACAGCTTTGGCTGCATGCTGTCTCAGGCATTCTCCTTTAGGTTGTAATTACCATCTTATTTAAATTATTATTTGATATTTGAGCACGTGTGTTTGTTTATCATAACAATGTAAGAATATAAGCAACTGCAATGAAAGCAAATGCCTTGTGCAAGATAATAGTCCCCCTAGTCTTCCTTATTTTAGGCATTTTGGCAAATTACCTAAATAATATTTTATTGCCATGGATACAAGGAAGCTGAATAGATTTCAGTTGGTGCTATATGAGTCTTCCTGTCTAACATTTCTAATTGCATGGATCTCCAATGTACAAGAATTAAAAACTAATGTCATAATATAATCTGTAAGTATCATTTCTGTTCTCATTTTTATCATATAACCATGACATCTAAGATTCAAATTTGCTTAGTAATAAAAAAGGTAAAAAGCTAAAAAATTTGAGTTAAATTGAGTAAAGCAACATCTCGGACTGCAGAACATCATATGGATAGAGAAAAATGGTGGAAGGTTGTCAGGGGCTGAAAGAGTTCATGCCTTAAACATTGTTACGAAGTTTTGCCCGTTATAGCAAAAATTGTATAAGGAAACTACAATCACACAAGCTTAACTCACAGAACTTTGGACTGTGAATTAAGCTGCCTAAATAAGATAAAGGGGGATACTATTGTTCAGTCATTTTAAGTTTAGGGAGAAACAAACAAGGCTGAAGGAATGGAATGTATCACAAAAGAGCCAAATGCAGCAGAAATTCTTCCCTGGCTGGGTTTGGGGTGGGGTAGACGACAGCCCACAGAGGCCAGGTTTACACAGACTCCCCCTGAAACAAGGAGGGGGGCAGAGGTTTTGAACGTAAGCTCTGGTCAGAGGCAGTGAACACCCATCTTCCCTTACACAAACCTGTCCAGCTATGAAATCCCCAGCCCCACAGGCCACATCCATGGGACATTCATGTGGGAGGTAGCTGAGGGGGTTCCCTAATCCATCGAAGACCCCCACATCACTTCCCAGAGGCCTTGCACCACAGCACTGCACGTGATGCAAAATGAGGCAACAGATCCAGTCTGCTGCAAGAGACTGGGCCCTGCTTGGGGGAGGCGCCAGGGCATTCTCTCTTGGCCTGAGCATATATTAATCCATTCTGTGCATCTCTGGGGACCTTCATTACCAAGAAGACCAGCTAGAGATGACCGTCAGGATGTCGGTGGGATCCACGGAGTGGTAATATTTTCTTTATTCTGTCTCTGTTACTCTCTTTCTGTCCCCCCATCTGTCTTCTGTTTATTTCTCTTTCTTTTCTCTCTCTCTCTCTCTCATATTTACTATCAAATAAAACCCATACTATTGACATTGGCATATGGTCTCGTTTACACCTTAATTTGAGCAGAAGCATTTCTAATAACTTTAAAACTGGATCATGACAAAGGTGAAGATTCTACAGAGAAAAATTATATAGCTAAAAAAAGCCAGTAGCTCTCTGATTAGGACACAAGGTTAGAGGACCAGCTGGGAATCCTGTCACCCTTCTGCCTATGATCTTGGTATAAAAAAAGGCCCAAATAGACAAACTTATTTTGTTGTACTTATGATAAATGAAAACAAATACTGAAAATTATAATCATGTGGAAGACTTGTTCCCTTTCCAGGCCTAGGTAGTTCCATGAAATTGTATAAAATTTTTATAAAGTCCTCTTATACTTATTTCGTTAACTACAAACAAATTGTTCTTTTTAAGAAATTGAGTCTTAAATACTCATTTAACTACCTTAAAATATTCATTATGTCAAAATTGATATAATATCCTATCCCTTATTGCATCCATATAAGTCAAATAAGACTATATATAGTCTTATAGTCTATAGTTGCATGGCATGTGACTGAAGTGACAGAATGAAAATTATATAAACTCATAGTTTGTTAGTGAAACATAACCTTTTTGATTCCACAGCATAAACCTTCCTGGTTTGGGGATGGGACAGTAGGTGGGTATATTGTCAAAGATATCTGCTTCATTTTCATTTGGACTTTTTACAAAATAGTAAACTAACTAAATTTTAGAATTTCTGTATTTTTATAGAACACTACCTTGTTGTTGCCACAGAACTCCAATGGGAGAGGAAAATGCCAAAGGAGGGTTGTAATTCTGAGGAAGTTTTGTGGCATATTTGTGGCAAACCTTTGTGTTCTGCTATGTTTCTCAAGACAGGTAAGGCTGCAGATTTCTGGGCTTTATTCCTACTGGAAGAGGAGGAAAGCTTAAGATGTTTTCAGTTATCATTTTGAAATAGAGTTACCTTGTCTGTACAGCTTCTCTTTCCCAAAGTAAATGGCAAATCCTTTATGACTGTTTAATTCACCAAGTCCAAAGGTATTTCCAGCTTTGTGTATCACAAAGAACACAACGGCACCACTCTACAAACTGTGACAGGTGTGGAATATGTGCAACAGCAAAAGAAAGTGACAGAAAATTCTTCAGTTTGTTATGAAGCAGAAGCGATAACAGATTTTTGTGTGGTTTTTTTGTTTGTTTTTTAATATGTAATTTAAACAGTATCACTATTGTCATTGTCATTTCAACATTATACATGCTACTGTACTCGAAAATAGAAATTTGCCAGATGTTATGACTAATTAGGCAGACATGGGGATTGATAATATCTTGAGGGTTTTTTAAGAGACAGTTGCATTCCTTTCTCTCCCAGTTTCCTCCATTCATTTTCTTAACCTTATTCTTCCACGAGGCAAACAGCGTGAAATGTTGTATTTACAAATCAATCTTACTGATGCCACGATCACTTAGTAGACACATAGATGTGAGAATAACTTTACTTAGTATTTTAATTGAAGTATAATAAAATTCCAAGTGATTATTTTGTATAGAAACAATAAACAAGGTAAAAAAATATATCTATTGTCAGTCTGATGGGTTCAATATAAGGACAGAAGTTCTGTCCAAGCAATCTCAAGAAAGACAAATATAAGACAGATTTTTGCATTTCCTAATAAAAGTACACTCAGGCTCTTGCATTAGAATTACTTGATTATATATTTCTAATCTGTGTTTTCTTCTACTGAGAAAACAGTAAGCTGACAATAAAATTTGAGATAAAATATGTTTTCACGATGTGGACTGATGTCCATTAAGTAATGAATCAAGACATTGAACTGCAACATTTCAACTGTCATTTAATGCCCTAAAGGGAAAGTGGGAGGTATTGGATAAATACTGTATTGTATTCAGCTCTTTCCTCGCTCTGCAAGGTAACCATCTTCACTGATAAAATGGGGATAGACACAGTCATCTCATTTCTGTAGTTCATATATATGGAGGGAGTTACTGTATATAATAATGTTGTTTCACTATGGTTTGGCTAATGTATGGAAAAAAATGGTAAATTTGTTTTCATAATGATTCTTGATTACCTCACTTCAACCTAATGAGAAGGATGTAAAAGGGCCTCATCTAACACGTTGTACAGACTGCTGGCTGCTTCAAAAGCTCTTTTATATTTGAATACCCTCCGGTTGAACACAACCTGGACTCTAAATTTCATTTGAGTGGATTTGTCTGTTCCATTGTTGAGGTGTCCATAAAATGGTGATCTCATCAACAGCTTTATAAAATAAGCTATATCTCTGCTTAGCGTGCTCTGAAACACAAGCCATTAGTCATTTGTTCCACAGTCCTAAGCCAGGGGCAGCTTTGTTACATGTTAGATGCTTTTATCCTTTCTACCTTCTGCTTTTCTCACCTTCGTCCTAACCATAAATATTTATATTTGCTCTTCCCAGTGGGATCTGATGTGGTGGGTTAATATGAATGACTCTGAGCTGACATCACAAAATAGTTTTTTAAAATCTCAGACCTTTTATGGGCCCTATTTGCATTTGGAATGCAAGTTTTGAGTCCAGAGATAACATTTGTCAGCTTTGCAGTTTAGAGTTGGTAATTCAAATTCCAGAGAACACCTCCAATGTGACCTTCTCACCTTCCCTGCTCTCTCCTTTTCCTTCCCCTCTGCCCCCCTCTCAGTGATTTGAAGTAGCATTTGCTGAACAACTTTCTGGTTTTCCAGCTGATGGTAGCAGCACTGCCAGCTCTGCACAGCCAGTCCCAGCTCTGGCTGTAAATACTTTCTGAGCAAGTCAGTAATTAATGTTGCACTGATGACTAGTGGCATCTGTATGAGTTTATTATCATCTGTACTGAAACGCAATGTACAATGAAAACATGGGGGACTCTAAAGAAAAGCTAATAAATTTACATGAATTAACATTAAATTTAATTTGCCACATGCCAACCAAACTGTGCAGCAGATCTAAATCCTTTAAAAGATATAGATTTCTGTGTTGCAGCTGCTTCCCAGCCCTGGCTGCTACACTTACTTCAAGACTTTGCTCAATTTCTTAATTAAAACCACTTTCCACATGTGCTGACTGATATATGTGGATTATAGTTTTCTCAATTAGAGAAAAAATATATTTACTTTTATTTTTTAAGACTATTGAAACCATTAATTTACCCATGCTTATAATATAATGCACAGAATGCATATGATCTATTACCATTTTCTCTCTTACCAAAATATGAAAGGGTAGTGGAAAACTAATATTAATGAAATTATACTTTTCTTTGTAGTATTTAGGCTAAAAATATGACAGCATTGAAACTTGACAGTAGCATGGAAACAAACAGGACACTACCACCTACCTACCTGTTCTAGTAAAGAACTGTAAGTTGACTCCTTTCTTAATGGATTATGTGGTGGCTTCTGGCATCCCCCAAAATACCAAGCATTGGAATGAATAGTGTTAGTATTTATATCACTGTTTTAACAACCACGGTGTCAAAGAGTTCAAATTCACAATAAGTATAAAATATAAAGAAATAGAAAGAAGATACAGAAAGACAGCAGGAAACAAAACTTTTTATCACAGAAGTTTGTGAAGAAAAAAAAAAAAAGCATACCTTTGCCCAGTTTTACAGAGAAGTTAATGTAAAATCAAAGTCCAAATACAGGTTTCATTATAGTCCATGCTTCCACTAAAGTCTTGCGTGTACTGGATGTCTGTTAAGATCCGATTATTAGGGTTCTTTAGAAATTCCTCTGCCTGAATTAGGCTGCAAACGAGACCATCTGCCAGTCAATAGTATGGGTTTTATTTGATGGCAAATATGAGAAAGAAAGAAGTAGAAAAATAGGTGGGGGGGGACAGAAAGAGAGAGACAGGGACAGGATAAGGAAAATACCACCACTCCATGGATCCCGATGATATTCGTTAATCCTCTCCAGCTGGTCTTCTTGGTGGTGAAGGTCCCCCCAAAAAGCATAGAATCCAATGGCGTCGAGCAAGAAGGCAATATCCAGGCATGTCCCCCTGGGGGAGGCGGGCAGTCTCTCACAGCAGACTCGGGATCTGCTGCACCGGGGGTGCAAAGCCTCCGGGGAGCACTTCGGGGGGTTATGACTCCCCCTCAGCTCTCTCACGGGAAAGTCCGCGGATGTGCCCTGTGGGGTTGGGCGTTCCACAGCCGGGCCGGTTTGTGTAATAGAGGATGGGTGTTCACTGCTCTGACCGGAGGTTACACTACACACCTGAAACCTCCTCCTCCCCCCTCGGTTGGGGTGGTCTGTGTAAACCTGGCTTCTGTGAGCTGTGCTCTCCCCCCACCCCAAACTCAGCTGGGGATGATTCTCAGCGCAGCTTTGGCCTTTTGTGGATGCATACCTTTCCCTCAGCGTCAGATGATTGAACAATAGGTTTTCCTTTATCTAATCAGCAGTTTAACTTTCAGTCCAAAGTCCCAGTCTTCAGGGAAGCTTCTTCGGTTGTAGCTTCTTTATAATGAGCAAAACTTTATATCAATGTTTGAGGCATGAACTATTTTCAGTCTCTCACAATGTCACAGAAAAGAAAAAATACATTTTCCTAGGAACTTGCAGGTCTTTTGACAAAAATTTTTTTCAGAAAGCTGAATGAAATAAAATTTCCCAAACCAAAATATACAAAATTACATTAAATTAATTATCTGAAAGATATTTGGCTTGATTAACTGAATCTATTGAAAAGCTGAAAACTGAAAAACTCTTACAGCTGCAGAAAATTCTGTTGATTTTAAACTTTAGCTTAAAATCTTGGCAATTGCTGCAGTCCATCCATGGGGCAGCCAGATCTGGCTCCAAGGAAGCCATATGCTTATTGTAGCTGAGGTGTCTGTTCCTTGGCACCTACTGGTTTCTCTGAAGGTACACCTTCTGAGGGCATCTGGGTCCCTACATCTCGGATGTCCTGTGTACCAGAACATCAGTTTGATTTTACAATGTGTACTTTAGACGAGAGACCATATTTAAGCAATTTTTCAGTGCCTATATTGGTTGCTACTCCTACTGTAGTTGCTTTAGTAGGTAAGAAAAAAAAAAACCAAAACAATAAAACAAAGCATCTTTGATAATATTTTCAAATATAAACTAGCAATTTAACATAAAAGTATACTGCTAGTATATAATTCTGTAACCAGCATAGTTTCCCGTGGAAAAGTTTAATTGCAAAGTTGCTAATTTCATAGCAACAAACTCCTGGAAGAAAGGTGGCTAGTCCAGGTATGTTAAAATTAATGCATATGAAAACATATTATTTCTGTTAATTCCTCTATCTTTTACAGCTTGTCAAGGTTTATGAGTAACAAGGAAATGGCAGAATGATGAGTACTTATATATCACAAAAGGAAGAAAGAGGTTTGAAGAAAGTGAGAGCTACATAATATTTTCCTCAGCCACATGCGTGTCATCACAGATTGCATCAGAAAGGTCCTGTCAAGCCAGCAGTGGTTAATGAGTACATTAAAATTAGATTTTCAGTTGTAGAAATATGATCAAAAGAGTAGAAAATGCAATTAGTCACCCACTTTTGTTTCTAAGGATCCTTTATTTTACATAAGGATTTTCTAGTTTACTTATACTCTGTCGTTCCTTTTCTCCTTCTTTTTGTCCTTTTTTAAAAAACTGAGGATGAAAGAGAAGACTGGTTGAAAATAGGACTAGATTAATACATTAAACAAAGTATATTTAATGTGACTATGAGAAAAGAGCTCCTCTAGTAAAAAGAAAGCTTCAATACTGAGAAACCAGAGCATCTGTGAAATAGTATATTTTTTCTGAATTAAATACAAGCTGCATATTACATTTTTAATTGTAAGAAGAAATTAAAATGTGTTGTCAACTTTAAACAGGTATCTTTGCCAGAAAAATTCTCTTCTACCGTGTATTAGAAGATACCAAGATTTCACAGAAAAAGAAAATGTTCTGAAAATAATTGCTACCCTTTATTTTCATGTGTCTAAATGTACTTTAGTTCGCATATACAGCTAATTTATCAAACAGCTTGGCAGAAAAACTGTTTTCACGTTCCCTTTTGGTTATGTTCGAAAAGAAGCAGTCCAGAGCGGGAGGAAGCACTGCTTGCTTTCCAGACAGCTGTTGGCTTTCTTTTTCTCCGGAGGGAGACGGAGAGTTGATCTTTTGTTTTTTGGGACTTCATTTTTTTTCCCTTCTTCTTTTTTGAACTGTTTCAACATCAGAACACATCGGAATTTTTTCCACCGAGGTGGAGGCCCTGGAGGAGAGGGCCCCACCCCGTCCCAGCTCCGAGGAGGAGGAGAGAGGCTACCTATGGAAGGACTCTGAAATTTTTCCAGGTTTTCTCTCTACAGCAAGAGGTTTCATTATTTAGCATTGTTATCCTCTTCTGGTGTGTTTGTTAGATAAATAGTTTTTATCTCTATCACTTTCCTTTGAGGAAAAAAATTCTTTTTTTTCCCCCAAACCTGGTGGGGGAGGGCTGGTTGTAACCTGCCTTCTCTCAGATGATATATTTCCAAATTTGCCCAAACTGGCACAAGTGTCAAGAATAGCATAGAGCCAAAACCAAACCTGTCATCCATTTCCTCACCTTCTGTTCCTCTTTCCTCCCCGACATATGCCTAACAAGTAGGTAAAGAGGATCTGGTTTCAAAGATGAATATTATCTTGGTGCTTCTCAAAACTGAGACTCTCATGTCACTTTTACCAGTGAAAATGCCTAAAGGTGTGCCTTTAAGAGAATTCAGATGTAGGTGAATGTCTAAATTCTTATTGAAGTCTTATTACCAGTATTTAAATTGGGTTTTTTTGGAGGTGGGTGTTTGGATGTAGTTCCAAAGTGGCTGAATATACTCATCAAAGAAGGAAACGTGGCTTTTTATGAAAACAGTTGATTACATGACTGTGTAGAATGAAGCTAAACTGGGTTTAATAACTGCAAACTATGAACTTCAGCCACAACAGAATTGCCAATCACAGCTTGCATTACTAGTGCACAGCTAGGCAAAACTATAAAAGTTCAGGGGAAAAAGCTGCTTTCTCCAAGTACTTTAAGTAGTATTTTTAAAGATGTTTAGTTACTCTTTAAGTGATAGTATAACAGTACTATTTTCAACAGTGTTAAGAAAATAAGATTTCTTTTCTCCGTCTCTCTATCATTATTTAATATTTTGCTGTCACAGTTCTAAGATTTTAGGTTTTATTACATTTCTATGAATTTTGATTAAAGGGGAGTTTTGGGAAGTGCAACTTTAACAAAGTGATATTCAAATTAAAAAACAAAAAAAGACAAGAAGAAGAAACAGCTGTAAATTTAAATGTTCTATGGATTTTTTTAGCACCAGAACGTCATAGTATTTGTCTTCCATCTTAATTTTCTATGGAGAATAGAACTGGATCATCTTTTTTCATCACAGTACATTTTAATTCCAGTATATCTTAAATCACTTTCCAAACATAAAATAATTTACTATTACACTATATTGCTTCCAGAGAAAAATGTCATCTGTTTTTCAGAAATCAAAGGCTCAAATGTATCCAGCTGTTGCTGAATTAACTAATGAAATTTTCTCTCATTTTCTGATGGTTACTGCATAAACTATCTGGCTAAAAGAGAACTGGTACCACAATTACTAGATGAGAGATTTGGATAGGAGTTACATAATCTCAGGTAGGAGGATAGAGAAATCAAAGAGAGAGTACCGGTGTAGGTTTGTTAAAGAGCACTGAGTCAAGCAAGAGGAATACCTGAGCTATCTTTTAAAAACTTCTGAAATGCATTAAGCACAATTGTGTTTTAATGAAAGCTCCGTTTTGGATAACGGATAATGCATGGAGGCATCAGCAAAAATTAACTAGTGTTTCTAAAGGCAGTACAAAACTTTCTAACATCAAAGGTTTTGATTTGGGCATAGTATGGCACATAAAAAGAGTGTAAACTTAGCATAGTCTGGAGAATAAAAATCAGCAACTGACAACAGTACTGTAGAAAAAAGGGTTTCTATCCATAATGTTACATTCCATCTATATCTATATATCTATATTTATATCATCTATATATCATCATCTCTCTCTATATATATCTATATACACTTATGTCTTTATCTGTTAACTTGATGTGCAGATTCTACATGAATTTATAAGCACAGTTGAAGAGAGAAAGACAGAAAATTGTGAGTAGAAAGAAGGAGTTATTTAGCAGAAGACATGCAAGCAAAAGTGGACCAAATGCCCATATTATTAAGTTGGTCATATTGCTCTCGCCCAAGAAAAAGTAATGGTAAACATTCAGATAAAATACTGGTTACAAACAATAAAATGAAATTGTATAATTAGTTTCAGAAATATATTTCATTAAATAGAAAATGGGTCACAATAAGATGAATTTACTGCATTTTTTTGAATTTCTAAATCTGGCTGAAGTAACTTGGGGGAACTATAAAATTGCCACTTAAACAGATAAAAGGAGGATGATTAAAAAAACCAACAAAATATAAGTGAAACACTTTTTAAAAAGATTGAATTTTACTACTGAGAGATGGAGGAAATATTTTAACAAAAAGGATAAGTAATAGTAAGTAAGTAGGGCGAGAGCTGCAGCAGCAAGCTGCACTAGAATTTGTTAAACTCAACATTTTCATAATTGATGGGGAAATTAATATTAAATTACATGTTAATTGCATTGCAATAACATCTTTTATGACACCAAACTGGTGAAATGGTAAGATTTGGAATTCACAGTCTTACTTACCTGTGTTATTTGCCAGCCCTGACAAAGCCAATAGGTGAGTGAAGGCAGTGCAGCTCTGACTGTGTGCCTTATCCTAGGCTCTGGGAGTGATACCTTGCAGAAAGGGTTGGAGCTATCCTAAGGTGTTTCATCAGTGTGGTAGTGAATGGATATGGCTTTTCTTCAGTATCTTTCCTCTTCACTAATTTCATTAGTTGTAATTACATGCTGTTAGTCGCATTACTAACAATGTTAATGAGTCAAATACCCTGGACTTACTCCTGCCAGATAAATTTTTAACGGCTGTTAAAAAGTTGGAGTAGGTTTCAGGAAATATCTATGCATTATTCAGTGAGTAGTAGACATGTCTTAATGTGAGAGCTTTAGAGAACTCAGTCTGAAAAGATTTAGAGGCGATTTGATTATTCTGCACAAGTGCTTTCTAGGAAAGAAGATAGTGGATTCTGAAGGACACATAAATCTAATGTAATAAGAGCTAGAAACCAAAACCAAAAATGTTTGCTTTTCCTGCCATATAGCTGTGCAGATATTCCCCCCAAACCCAATTGTTTTCAGGTGGAGGGTATTCATGACCTACCAACCATGTTAAGGAATAACTGCTACGTAATAATCAGTGCAACCTATGTTAACTTTGAATGAACTGTCGGAGATTCTAGAGATGTAGTCTACTCAGGAAAGGTGCCCCTTGTCTT
Source organism: Corvus cornix cornix (assembly GCF_000738735.6). Classification (NCBI taxonomy): domain Eukaryota; kingdom Metazoa; phylum Chordata; class Aves; order Passeriformes; family Corvidae; genus Corvus; species Corvus cornix. Next base: position 9,219,010 of record NC_046334.1, on the reverse strand, counting down.
GGCACAGATATGGTCAGCTGCTGTGGTTATCTTTTGGAAGCTAGGCAGAAACTATAAGATATTTTAAGTTAATAAAGAAGCCATTTGAAAAACAGTCTTAAAATTGCAGATGTCTACTTTTTGCTAACTAGAATTCTATTCTGTTCTGTGGAAAAGCATTGAACCATTTTACCTTTTTTCCCATCTATCAGTTAAAATGTAAATGGTATTTGCTTTTCTCTAAAGAATATTTGTATTTAGTTATCATTTTTAATATCATAAAAAATAAAATCATAAAGTTATTGCAATCTTTTAAAAGAATCCTTTTTTAAGGAACATCTTTTCTAGTTTCCTACATCTTCAGTTTTTTATTTGGTTCTTCCTTTGCACTGGTATATATCACAATGAATTCCACTCAGTTTTTGGAGTTACATACACGTATGAATAAAAAAACATTTTCCATTTATTTGACAAACTTGGTAATTTTATAACACTGATTTAGAGAACTGTTGAAAAGAATTCTCACTATATCTCACATTCTGGCAAAGTTTATATTAAAGTGAATTGTTATTCTTTTATTGGCTGGAATTTCTTTCAGTTCAGCTTGGGAAAACTGACTATGTTAAACCTATAAATACTACTGGAACTTAGTGGCAGTTGTTTCTTTAGTGGTTTTCCAAGATTAAGAAATTGTCTCACTGTAATAAAGCCTATTGAAATGCTCACCATGCTGAAAATGAAAAAAAAAGTATATTTAAATAAGAAAGAATGAATTTAGAAAAGTATTTTTTGAACAAGTTTTATACAAGAATTTGATGACTAGTATGCATTGTAATATGTACCTTTAAGTTATGATCTTTGATTTTGATTGCTTGTATTTTTACTAAGATCTTCATGAATTTTACGAGCAATTTGATAAATTGCAACTAGAAAACCTTAATAGAACAGTTAAAAACCAGAACAAGAGTATTTTTCGTATTATTCTTGTAAATGGAGTCATGCAGAAATGTCACAATGGTTTGCTTAAATGCATTGCCAAGTTAAAACCTGGTGTAACATGAAACCATGAAAGCTTTATAAACTTTATGTACTTTTTCTTAGACTCAAATAATAGTTTTTCCACATGAACTTTATGGGACTTCAGTGTGGGAAGCCAAGTCTAAGGCTGCAATCCTTTTAATTTCCAGGTTCATCATATTTTTAAATGTAGCTCCAAAAAGAGGAATGTTTCATAGATTGAAAAGTTTACCTGAAAAAAAAATGACCTGGGAAAGATGTGAGTGATTGAGACAAAATGTTAATGTTTCTTGGTGCACTTTTTAATGCACATGACACCAGTGTTCACAGCAAAGAGGAAGGGTAAGGCTCTGTTTAGGGAACAAAATAGCTTTTAATGTAATTTAAATCAGTGATTTGGCCTCGCCTGGGAATTCTATTAGCTTTGACCTTACCTCAGACATTCAATTTTTCTCACAACCCTCAAACTAGAGCTTGTAAAAAGTCTACTAGAACCAGCTTTATGCCCAAGTAGTACACAGAGAGCATGCCTTTACTTTCATCCTCTCTGTACAGAAGGCATTTCTTCAGCCAGGAGATGGGAGTTTCACTGCTGAAAATCACAAAGGAAGAGCAAATTAAGAAGCAAGTTTATACAATGCATTAATTGTTAAATTTAAAGTTTAGCAATTAAGATATTAACCACTTTTTTCTTCTTCTAAATGAGGAAAAATTTATTATAAACTCTTTTTAATTATTCAACATTAAACCACAGGGTGGAGTTTTGTTTATTATTTTACTATGCTTATTATCTTTTCTGTCATATTTCAACTTTTTAGGTTGAAAACAACTTTTTAAGTTGATATGTATCCAATATGGAAAACAAAGCTTTTATAAAAGGGAATCAGTACAACATAAGGAAAGAGCATACCAAATCACACAAATGTAAATCAGCAATTATAAGTCATAAAAATAATTGTGTTAAAAATACTTATAAAGAAAAATTATCAACCCTAAACCCCCAGATTTTGATTTAGTTATAAATTATTACCTATATATAGCAGAGCAAAAAAAAATAGTATTTCCAGATGAGTTTTCTTTTTTTGATACAGGGTTGTTGGATTGATTTCTTTTTTGAGGGGAGGAGGATGTGAAGAGAAAAGAAGGGAGAAATAAATGTTTGTACATATCTAGTTAATTGATTTAAAAATATATATATATTTATTTTAAATGTTTTTTAATATTTATGAACACTTTATTTGTTTAATTTAAAGCTACCCAATGCATATTAAAGTAGCCCCAAGAGTAAAGGAAAAATCTAATAGCGGTATTCCAGTATCTGGTGAACAAAAATAACCAGTTGCTTCTCTGTTCAGAGAAGAAAAAAAATTGTTCAAGCAATTAATCTGGTACTCTGATTCTGATATAGAGGATCATTTTTTTAACCTGATTCATTTTATTTAGCCCAGGGAGGAACCTGTGTCTGATAATTTAAGTGTGTGTCCTCATGAGACGGTCACAGCGTGTGAGAACTTCTTTATTGGCCTCTTTTCTTTTCCTCACCTTTTTCCTAAAAACTCTCCTCTTTTGCTAGCACTCACAAAGTTAGAAAATCCCTTCTGAGGCATTTCACTGAAAAATACTCAGTGGGATTTGAAAAAAGAAAAACAGGAAGGTGGTCATGAGGAGAACAGTTAAAGAAGAGAGATTTAAGAGACAAGTCTATTTGCATTAAAGGACAAATACCTGTTTTTAATTGATAATTATTATTTGTCAATATGTGAGATGAAACTCAAGCTACTTAGAGAGCATTCAGTCACGGACCTGACATTTAAACAAAGGGTCTTTTATCCTTTTAACTTGGGAATATTCCATCTTTTTCCTCACTTCCTTTACTGCTCATGGTTAACCTTTACCTCAGTAAAATACAAATCAGGGCATCCCTTAGTCTCCTCTTTTCCAGAAGCAGTTGATTCCTTGGCTGTCGCTTTACAGCCATTATGCATAGACACATACCCACCCCCCAGCAGTTTGTGTGTTACACTTTTATGATTCAGCAACCCTGAGAAAATACAAGTCATTAAAATTTTGCTAAAACAACTTTCCTACCCAGTGACTGGTCGGTGGTTTTGTTATTAAAAATGATTAAAAAATAATAGTAATTTTGAATCCGTAGAAGGTTGCACTTAAAACACAATAAAGGATCACCTCATTACTAAGTCTAATAATATTAGATTCAACTTAGCATGAATATTATCCAAAAGCTGCTGTAGTAGAATTTTGTAGGTAGGATCTAGATTATTGTTAATACCAAACTGCTGACATTGCCTTATATAATATACTGTTACTAAGTACCTAATAATTTTACAGGCTTTTATTACAGTCAGCAGGACTTCATTCAGTAGGACATTAGGAACACGTAGGAAACCAGAACATTTGTGGCAAACCTTACACAGCACTGCAGGAGTTCTGCTTTGCTCTTCCTGTGATGAGTCACCTTTGGGTAGAAAAGAAAACCCCATAAAATCCTTTATTACTTATACCTATTAGAGAGTATATTTACTGTGCTGTGGTTCAGAACTTGTTAGTTTTGAACAAGTATGGGTTCTAAGAAAGCCATATTTTGCTGTTCTCTCTCTGCCCACTTCTTCCCTCTCCTCCATTTTTGCTTCATTCTCTATGTCAATCATTAACACAAATTTTTCTCTTTGAAGGTTTATATCACTGTTGAATCCTTACAAATGAACTATTAATGTGCAAGCACCAGGATCCTCCATTCCCACACAGTAGGCACTTTGTCCCTGAAGCTTATCGTTTTACCACTCTGATTCAGACCGTTGGCAACCTCATGGCTTGGAAAAGTGATTTTTTCCCATTTGAAGATACTGTATACACTATGTGGCCCATCTATCAATGACTTTCTGGTTATTAATCGTTCATAAATGTTCATGAATTTGTGTCACTCTGATGAACCTCTTAACTCGCATACAAGCTATTAATTATTCATTTGTAAGTAATTATGCTGATGATTTTTGCATCCTCTATAGCAACTCATTATGTAAACTAACCATATTAACAGTCCCTGTACTGATTTAGACCTGAGATACAGCTCTTCCTGACAGCAGCTAAAGACTGTAAGATTAAATTACTTTTTTTAACAAAATACAAATTATTGACAGGTACTAGTTCTTGCCTTTGTAATTGACAAAATGGAAATCTTTGCTTAGAAATATGACCAGAAATTTCGTACTTTATTTAATTTCTTTAAAAAACCCATAATCATTGTCTTAATTATAAAAGGGAAAGGTGAAATATTAATTTTTTTTTTTAAATGGATTTGTGTCTTGAAGGAAAATATTTAGATGTTTGGAGAGCAGGCAAATTTGGCTGGGGTATTGTGGGGGTATTTGGGATGGGTATCCCTGATGAAATTTGTCTTGAAGACCCCAAGGGGATATTTGGAAGAGTTAGGTGGGGAATGCCTTTCTGAATTGCAGCACAGTGTTTTTCTAACCCCTTTTTGATATTCAGTTTTGAGAAGGTCAACACAAAATGAGCTTGAGACTATAACAATATCCAGAGAGGTTAATCAAACAGGGTATTTAGATCCCTATGAAATAAATGAGCATCTAAAAAAATTCTGCATCTTTGGGGGAGAACAAGAACTTGTTTTTCTTGGAGGTAAAGGGTCATATGATAGAAGAAAAATGGTCTACGATCATTGTTTAATTGGAAGTGTTGATTGCAAGATAAGTTTCAGAAGAGGTACAGAGAAAAAGACAATATCCAAGGATGAGGTAGCAAAACCATGCTAAGTAAATTAATGATTTACCGAGATGATAAAGTGCTTGAGAAGCCAAAATTCATTGAGTTGTAAAAAGCATACAAAATATTTCAATCCCTATTGAAATCAAAGAGTTTTTTTCTTGGTTTGTTTTATTTTCAGGGAATTGAAGAGGAGGCTAGAGAGAGGCTTACTTTATTCTTACTTAAATTCGGCCACTCTTGATTTACATTTATCTTCCTGGATTTCTGTTCATACCGTACTTTTGGGAACTGACATGGAAGGATAAATGAAAAAACAACCAAAACCCAAACAAACTTTGAAAAAAACTCCTGCTTTTCTTAGGTCTGAATATCCTGTGAGTCCCAGCTCCTTTGCATCTAGGCACTTCACAGCACTGGAGTCAGGGACGTCTGCTTGGTAGGGCTCTCAGGGACTCCAGAACAGCTTTCTAAGGACATTTCATAAAATAGGGAAAGCAATCAACCACAACCTGTTCACATCTCCTTTTTATTGTGAAAAATTGTGTCAGACAGATGTCCTTTTGCTTAATAAATGTAGAAAATAAATGTAAAAACCATTTCTTTGTCAATTGTATTATTTTCGTGGATCCTGGATAGCAGGGCTTTTTGCCACTTCTTGTGTGTTCTTTACTGAAGGGCTGGTGTGCTGCTACACTGGCAAATCTCCACTGTTCTGCACTGAGATAATCCTCTTTTAACTTGCAATTAGAATCTTGAATTAGGTCTTGTGGGTAGTTTGGAGTGTGTTTAGATCTTTCAATTGATGTACAGAGGAGTTCAGTTTAAATTATGTAACAGGTCCACATTCTGCCTATTATCTCCATTTTCTCACTTTGGAAAAGAGTCATATTAACTTGGGAATATATTATTTTATGATAGATTTTCTTTTGAATATACTCCTTACCCGTAGGAGTAATGCAAATTTGTAATAACAATGGTAGCATTGTCAATAATTTCTAGCTTAGTAATAAAGAGTTGCTGGACTATATGAATAAATACATGTTCACAGCAACTACCAAGCTGGTGTAATACCTCCTATACTTACTTTACTAAGGAAGTGGGAAGCTATTTTTGAAATTGTTATATTTTTTTGTCAATGAGGATCACGAATACCATTTAAGCATTTAAATATCACTTAGGTACTTTCCCAAAAGCAATCAATAGTGCAGATTCATCAGAGACTTATTACCAGCCAACACAGCACACCTATCAAAGTGCTCTTCCTTTCAACTGAGGTGCACCTCTCTTATTAGTGACATGCATTAACCATCTTCATTTGGGATTTTATATCACTCGAGTAACTGCAGGATGATAGTTAGTTTATATAATGAGCAACAGTGCAAGAAGAAAAATATTCAGCATAATTAATAAGAAATGAATAATTAATATCTTCCATAGACTTAAAAGTTCATCCAGCTGTCATGTACTATAAATGCATGAGGATTTTGGAAATTTAACAGCCAAAGGGATATGAGTTGAATGCTAAGGGATGATAGTTGAATGCTATTTTTATATTTTTTGATCAAAATCTTGCTGTCTACATCAGACTTCAAGCTCTAGTGAACTGCGGGGGCTTTGCCTATGACTAGTAAAATATTATTTATTAGGAACTGTAGTGATATGACAAGGAATAATAGGTTCAAACAGAAACAGGGGAAATTTAGGTTAGATATATGGAAGAAAGTCTTTACTGCAAGGGTGGTGAGGCATTGACACAAGTTGCCCAAAGAAGTGGTAGATGCCCCATCCCTGGCAATGTTCAAGGCCAGATTGGATGGGGCTTTGTGCAAACTGATCTAGTGGAAGATGTCCCTGCCATGAGATCATTCTATGATCCAGATTTGAATAACATCCTTTATGATAATCAGATATGCAAAGATAAAAGTAAATAAGGTATAACTTCTCTAAGAGTATAAAGATACTAGTTCTTTATATTTTCACTAACTCAAATTCACATATATTTGGAATCAAGTGGATCATTTCCTGTGAAAAAACACTGAGAACTATCCTGTTTCTATTCATGTCTGAGGAGCCCTCTTGACTGATAGAAGTAGAGAGTTTCCAGGGAAAGCTAATATCTACACATTAATGAAAACATGTATATGGAATAGAGATGATAAAATTGTCTCGGGTGAACAAAAAGCCAACAGTCACCTGTTATATATTTCAGCAAATCCTTAGAGAAGATAGATCTTATATGTAAGTCTACTTCAGGACAGGTTTCAGTTTGAGCTCACATATTTCTTGACTCAGAAAACATCTTACCATGGGGCACAAATCAGAGGACAGGCTTCATTAGTTTCAGTTCTACAGTTTCATTGAACTACTTGTTTGCTTTTTGCTTGCTTTTAATCTCAAATCCTTGGTGGTTTAATTCTACATAGTCTAATTTATTTGCCTATAATGGTAGTTTTGTTTTCAATTTATGAATGCTTTACCTTATTTTAATTGACATTTCTGGGCTTTTAAATTATTTCTGCATGGAACTCATTCTCAAAGGGTTTAATTTGGATCTGTGTAAAATTTGATGAATGTAAAGAGGAATGTGAAAGAATAAAAACAAAGAGCTGGATACAAATCTCACAACTCCGAAACGGCTCCCCAAAGGGAACCTTTCAAGCAGATCAGTGTCTTTCTGTGTTGAAATCAATGGAACTACACTGGTTTACACCTCCTAGGATCTGGATACACACCATTAATACCTGATTCAAAGCCCACAGAAATAATTTGCTTTTAGTATTGTAACTTTATGGCTGGAATAATCTGTTGGTATTTATGAGCCTCCTTCTTAATGAGTTCTGACATGTTTGTTAGGGAGCCTGTGATTGTACCTTGCCCAGGGTAAATCTCTGAGGAACAGTTTCTTCCCTGGGATGCTCTTGGAGTAGTGCACACCTTCATGATTGCTAGATATAAACAGGCAACCCAGCTATTGCTGTTGAGGAGATGCTGACTGCTTGGGGAGAGGGAGGTGGATATTCTATGAATCTGTTTACTGTTTGTTTTTTTTGTTTTCTGAAACACATCTCAGACGGTTTTTGTCTTCTAATACTAGTAACTGAAGTTGTTAATTTTGAAGCCCCGGTGAGAATAGTAGAGAAGCCCAATGCTTGAAAGTGTTGGGTAAAATATACCTCCCACTCATTTATTAGTAACAATATGTCTATCAGGTAATTTAGTCTTCTAATTACTTACGTACTTAGGAAATTTTTTGGGTTTTGCCCTCAGGAACAGGTGGAGTTACATGCCTTGAATATATGCATAAGAAAGTTACCCTGAATCTTGGCTGAAAAAGGTTTCAGAACAGCAGAATTGCAGCATAAAAATGGGTGAGGGATGACTTAGTGCCTGCTTGGTAGTGACTTCGTTGGTTTTTATTGTCTTAAAATATGAACATTTCACAATTTTTCTTATTCCTTTTCTGCAAAACTTGCTTGAGGACCTCATGAGACCAGTAAGAATTTTTTTATGACACTTCTGCATGTTCTATTTTTGAGTAGATTTCATCTGTACTATTTAGGCACTGTAGTTCCCGTCCCAGTACAGTTAGGTCTGGGCAACAGTAAATAGTAAGCAGCATGCCAGATAGAGAGAGCTGGAGGAAATACAGATGGCTTTTCATCCAGCTTGGGGTTTTTCTTTAATTTCAAAATTATCTGCTAATATGTTTCATTCACTAGACGGTTTATCACTGAGATGCCTTATTCACTTGAGATTGCTCAGATGAATACCTATCAAATATTTTCAGTGAGTTTTTTTGTAAAGTAGCAGATACTTGATTAAATTATTGCTGACACTTTTGGACGTTTACCAGACATGGAAAAAATAATGCACATTACTGTATCTAATATACAAGATGAAGTGTTTTCATCTCAGTTTATCAAGATGTAATGGCTGTCTGTTGCTCCAATGAAAAAAGAAAATATGAAATTGAAATAACCTGATAGATCTCAAAAAGCACATCTCACAGGTTGATGACGGAAAGGTTTATTTCATCATTATACTTTGATTATTTATCCCTTATTTAATGCCATTCCTTGTTTAAATTTGCAGCTATCAATGCTATCAGTATGCACTTAGATTGGTAAACACAGCTGAAAAATCAAAAATAGAACAATTAAAATCTTTTTCTTGTTTCACTTGGGCAAAATACTTGCAGTTACTGCAGTGCTAATCACCTTGAAGTCTCTCACAGTTATGATGAAATTCTCATTCTTCCTATAAATTCAAAATGACTAAATATGTTGGATACTGCCACTCTTAAGACTAACTAAGAGTTATAAAAATTAGAAAAAAAGTAACTCTTAAATACAGAGGAAATGTAAATATTGTGGTTCTCAACCTGTCCTTGTGCTTCAGACTTCTTGCTTGATGCCATTAGTGTTCTTTCAGGCCCTTTTCTAGACTCCTGTGCATGCATCCCATTTCTCTTTGCCTCAAGGTGCATAACACCTACATCATAAACCATGAGAGTTTTTGAGTGATTTTATGTAAAGCTTTTAAATAGCATGTTTATAAAATTTTAAAAGAGATTTGTCTCCTAATGCAGAGCTGAAAATAGGCATGCCATAACTTCTGACTTTTCTTAGCTCTGTCTATGCCTGCATATAATAATTCTCATTAAAGGAGAAATTAATTTCATTTATACAATAGAGTTTATGCTTTTAGAAGAAATAAAAATTCCAAAAGCCCAGACGCAGAGCATTTGCCTTAAATTTAATTGCTGAGACAATTAACTTCAGTAGTACTTGGTTCCCACTTAAATCCAAATTGGAAGTGTTTGGTTACAGGCAACTTGAAACCAGTGACTTTGTGACAGCTAGAAGTTGGTTTTCCTAGTTGTTAGGGAGTTGAGAAGCCCTGCAGAAGCAGTGCCAAAGTTTGTGGTGAACTGGTTTGTTGGAGGCTGGTATGTCCCAATTTTGTGGCAAGATGCCATGCTGGCTATGAACTTGGAAAAGCAAAGTGCACAATGGCATGGAAGCTGTTAGGCAGGTAGGTAAATCTTCCCAAAACATAAAATTACTTTCTCAGAGACAAATTTTTTGAGTAAATTTTTATTACCACAATTGACAACTATTGAGATAAAACCCACAACAACTTTTCTAAGTCAGGCTTAGGTGTGCAATGCCTAGGAGGGAATTTGAGGATCATTTATGCATTTATTGTGCATTCCTTTGGTCACACAGTATGTGGTATTGGTAAGAAGTTGCATTTGTGGGGATATAGCATGCTAGTACCAATTGTCAATAGAAAGTAAGATATCTTCTACGTATAGTTTTCTAATATATCTGCTACTTAGTACCTGCAAAACCCTACCTTACTCTGAGGTTGGGAGGAGCCACAGCATTGTACATTGATGCTCAAATACTGAGAAGATAAGAACTATATCAAAGTTGTAAACCTTAATGGACTGGATATCTTTTGGGATATCCTTTGGGATAGGCAGAGGGTTTCTCTGGGGTTTTCTGTATGTGTTCCCAGTATGTTGGTTCTAAACCTCTGGTTTAGCTAACTTCTTTTTTATCAAGGAATAAGTAAACTGTTGAAATGAATACTGAGTGATCTTCAATGTGAGCACTAAATCAAGTGAAATATTCAATTTATATTTACCTCTCTTTTTATCATGGTCAATCTGCTGATTCACAGATTGAATCAGAGAGAGAGGACTTCGGAACCCTCCTTGCTTAGCTCTTTTTTATGTCTCTGACATTATTTGATAATAAAGGCATCCACTAATGTGAATACATCAGTAGTGTTCATTGCTGCAACACTCCTTCTCCTACAGGGAGTAGAGAATGAAATCAGCCATCTAATTCCAAAGGCTCACACATTGCTGAGTCACAAACCAGGAGCAGCGACTTCTTAAAATATGCTTTTTTAGAATTCAATGTGACTACTTTATGATCCCAAAAATGTCAGCACAAAGTATCTTAGCATTGGTGGTGTTTACTTGAAAATACACCTTAATACTACATGTATTTACTGCCTGTGCCTTTTAAATAAAATTAGAGCTTTTAGAAAGAAACCAGTGCCTTTTGAGATTTGGGCAATAGATGCAGTATTTACTTTATATGTTTAATGTCTCCCTCCCTTCCCTCTATCTCAAAGCAGTCAGTCATTGGATAGCTAAGTTATATTAAGAAAGCTACGAAAGATTACTTCTATTTTTGTGGAAAATTACCTTATTACAACATTTCAGATATTTATAAAACTACCACATTAAAAAAAAAGATTCTTTACAGTGAACAGGAACAGTGAAAAAGATATATGCCTTGTAAAGCTCACTATAGATATGAAAATAAACACCCAGAATAAAGGTATGGCTTACTAGAGGAATATAAATGATACAGATAATATTTTGCAGAGATCAACAAAATCCCAAATCTGATAAATTTTGTATTAGAAGAAAGATTAAGGCAACAAAGGGCAAGAATACACTGAAAAATCATTTCTTACATTTAAACTAGTTGAAGAGTTTAATGAACTTTTTAGTGACTGACTTTCAAGTCTCCCAAGTTGGATAAAGGGCATATATAAAAAGTTCTTTTCTTTTTAATGATCTTAGCATTCTCCATCTATTTTATACCTCAAAAAATAAAAGAAAAATTTTCCTGTATGTTTTTTTCTAACATTGCCAGAGGTCACCTGAACATAGCCCCTCAATGGAGTAATTTCCCATAGGCATGTATCTCGTTTCATCAGAGCTGTAGTAAAGTCATGTCTTCCAACAGGACATGTTTTTGATCATACATCTGATTTACATTGCTCAGGTTTAGAAAGGCACTCTGAAATGGAAGTTTCTTTTCCTTTAAATTAAACGGAGGATTTTTTCCCTGTCGAAATTTTCCACCCACAAAAGGTCTGAAAATAAATATCTTCCCAGATTTTCCCTAATTTTACTTCTGCTGTGAACAAGGGTGCCATAACAAAGCCAAGCTCTTGAGAGCAGTACGTCAAGCAAAGGAAGAATTATGTATTTGTTTCTGCATAAAACATGTGCATTACTCCAGACATCTAATGTAACAGTCCTCTTCAAATCAGCATGATTTCAGTCTCTGTAGATGTTTCCTTAAAAGCAATTAAAAAAAAAGGGGGGGAAACCTGTCAGGTTTTTGCATGCTAGCTCAAAGAGAGCCCGGAGGTGTAGCCGCAACCCGAGTGCACTATGGCAGCACGCGCACACACACGCGCACACACACACACACACACGCACACACACACACGCGCACACACACACACACACACGCGCACCACACACGCGCACACACACACACACACACACACATACATACACACGCGCACACACACACACACACACGCACACACACACACGCGCACACACACACACACACACACATACATACACACGCGCACACACACACATACACACGCGCACACACACGCACACACACACACGCGCACACACACGCACACACACACACGCGCACACACATACATACACACGCGCACACACACGCGCACACACACGCGCACACACACACACACATACACGCACACACGCGCACACACACATACACACGCACACATACATACACACACACACACACACGCACACACACACACACGCACACATACACACGCACACATGCACACACACACATACACACGCACACACACATCCACACGCACACACGCGCACACACACACATACGCACACACACACACATACATACACACGCACACACACACACATACGCACACACGCACACATGCACACACACACATACATACACACGCACACACACACACATACGCACACACGCACACATGCACACACACACATACATACACACGCACACACACATATACATACACACGCGCACACGCGCACACACACACATACATACATACACACGCACGCACACACACATACATACACACGCACACACGCGCGCACAAAAGCAGCGCAGGCAGATGGGGCTGCGCTCCTCACCCGAGGGAGCCGTCCCTGAACAGGGTGTGAAGGCACACAGGCACAGGCGAACAAGGGAGAGAGAGGGGAACTCTCCGTGTAAGTTCCACGCAGAAGGTTTACTGAGATGAGACACTGGCGGGAGAGGACAGAGAGCCGAGGATCTGATAAGGGTCCAGGGATTTTACAGTGGCGATAGGAAAGGCGGGGATAAAGGATACAGCAAATGGGATACTTGACAGAAGGCAGGGTTGAGCGCAAGGGAACCAATGGAAATAACACAAAGGAGGAATTTAGGGAAGGAACCAATGGGGCATCGAGGAACAAAGAACTTTCTAGAACTGATACAGATTAAACTTGGGAAATGAATATACACAACTTCATACGTAAAGCAAGCGGGAAAAATATTAACCAGTCAGGGGAAAACATGCAAACAGCAGAACAAGGGACTCATGGGTTCTTGCCATGACTGTAAGTTGCATGCTAAACTTGGGTTGCTGACCACCACAGCTGGCTGTCTGAGTCCTCCTCAGGCGACAGAGTGACTAGAGCCACCTGCACTGCTACAGAAACCCTGTAGTTCTGATTAATAGCCTGGGTTTGTTAGAAATATCAGGCTGTTCTTCTCTGCTTAATTCTGATTAGAGGGAACCCTGCCGTGAAAAATGTGTCTCTCCTGGACAGAGGCTAGAATGAGGTAGGGGGAAGAGTGGAGACATTTGCAATTTTAGGTTTGTGGGGAAGGAGAAATCATTCATATAGATGAAAAGACAGCCTAACACTGAAAGTTTCAAAATAATCTTGGGATATAAAGGCCCACAGAATTTGATGTGGGCTTTATTTCATTAGGATTTTCCTTCCAGGGAAGTATTAATTTTTTTAGATTAACCTAAATACAGGATAAACACTGAATACACTAGAGGATGAAATCAAGGTTAATTAAAACATCTAAGTCTTTGATTACAAAAGTGATAATTGCAGTAGAATTAAGAACAACATAACTCTATTGAATAGTTCCTTATTAGGTATGCTCAACCTTTTTTATCAGATCCTCAAAGAGTTTTTAATACCCGCATTGTCTCTTTATTCTTATACCCTTTGTGCCCTAGAAAGACAGAAAGAAAAGAAGGAAATGAAAACCGAAAGGGAGGAAGAAGGGAGAAAAAAAGTCTTGTTACATCTATGCAAAATATCTGTCTTTCTGTAGGTAGCCTGCTTCCATCCTGATACAGTTTCTTACTTTATGAGACACACTAATATTTGTTGTTTAAAAGAATTTGGTATAACAACTGTAGGAAGAAAAGCAAAGTCAACACATACTGATATATTGATATTAGAATGTAGCATTTTGTTTCAAAGGCTGAAATAGGGAGGAGAAAAAAATATTTTACTAGGACTAGGAGGAAAAGCTTCTATTATAGCTAATAGTTTGTGCTGTCAGCTGCAACTGTGACTTTCCAGGAAAAGGGCTGTAACTGAGAAAGCCACATTTCTTTTTATCTTCCACTGTTTTATTCTCTTTCCCCCTTTATGCGTAGTCCATCTTATAAGAAGACTGGACTACACTGTAGCAACAGGAGTAAAAATACTGCCTGAAATATATTCCTTTCTTTTCTTAGCATGGACACTTAAGATTCTGGAGGATAATAGCTGAAAGGAAGAAGGAACAGGAATGGAGGTGTACTTAAGGCAGTTTCGAGGAGGTTCCCTGGTTTCATATTGTCAAATACATTTTTTCATCATGAATAATGTGCTCGCTGTTGGGGGGCTGCCTTGGTGACTTGGTTTTCTGAGGCAGGTATGGTTGTCAGGGCTGAACATGCCCTTTGCCCAGACCATCCAGCTCTCAGGGAAGGGATGCTGCCCACTGTTCAGCGTTCTCCGTGAGGGGCCTCAGTGTCCAACTATTCAATGGCTGCAGGTGAAGGACCTGTGCAAGTAAGCAATAGTACCACTAATGCCATGGATCTCTTTCCATGATCATGGCTTTAAATGACAGGCTTAGCTGCCCTCACACAGTCAGCTTTGCCAGCATGCTTATTTCACGTAACATCTTGATGATTAACAGCACTGTGTTGAGTCAAAGCAACACATATTAAGCAGGCTGGGATCAATAGTGTGAAACAGGGAGAATTCATTGTACTGTGTCTTGAAGTGGCCCTCCAGAGGTCTGCCAAGGACAGGCTCTTCCCAGTTTATATGAGGACACAGGCACTGCTTTATGGTTGGTGTGCGGGAGGATGGGGTAGCCACAGATGGAGGCTTCCAACCCTGTGGAGGGGAAGGAGAGCTCATAGGGCCTGGGGTGGCTCCTGCCAATGTGTTCATACATATGTGCCTGAAGGAGACGGGGTCTATGGGGTGCCAGCTGAGAAAGGTCAAAAGCATCACCTACATGTTTCCATTTCACTGTGCCTTTGTGGAGAGACCTGTAGGACAGGCAGATTTTGCTGCTCCAGGTGTTACTGCTGGAAGATGGACACAGCCCTGAGGCCTAGTCAGTGACTTCTGCTGCTGTTTCCCACCCTGTCTCTCAGCCCAGAAGCTGTGGCCTAAGCCACCTCCTTCATGGGGCTGCCTGGATCCAGGGGCTGGCACACTGTGGGTGTCCTACAGAGCTGCCACAGCACCTCAGGGAACCCCACAGTTTTGATGCAGGGAGCTCAGGACTGAGATCACAGACTTACAGAATAGAACTGACAACAGCTACAGAACTCCTTCCTGCCTGAAGATGTGGCTAAAGAGAAGGCTGTTCTGCAGTTGGGTGAAACCCTGAGAGTGAGATGAGTGGGGACAAAATATCTTTTGTTACCAGGGTTTTTCTTGCAATACTTTTGCAGTGCCTTCAAGGTGTGCCATTACCCTGCATGCAGCAGGGCACGTCAAAAGGTTGGAGCCCTGAGTAGCCCTCACCTTGGAGAAAAATGCCTGGTTCATGGTGGTAGTGTGCACATGTGTATAGACACCATCATTTAAATCCTCAGCGTATCATCTACACAGGAAAAATTACACAGAGTTTAGAAAACACTCAAGAGATTGGGCAAAATACCTAGGCTGTGATCAGAAACTGCAGTGAACTTGGGCCCTTTCATATGTGGAGACAGAAGAAACAAGGAGGAAAAGAAATACTGTGTTTCTCACTTGCTTTTAGGCAGATGCTCAAAATGCTACAGCTTAAGAAGTGTTACATTTAGCTGTCTTCATTGTAATTAGCTGTTATTCTTTATTTGCTAAATAGCTGAAAATGCATTTTCGCAAAAGGGGCTGGGAGCATTTTTCAGCTGTTTCTTTTGCTGTACCGTATTCTTACTCAATTAATTTTAGTCTTTCTGTATGTTACAGCTAATAGTACTAGAATAACAGTGCTTTCTCTGATATCTTTACTATTCTAAAATTCAAAATTATTAGAAATGAAAAGGACATTTTCCATTAAATTCTTCATTATCTTTTGTAGAAACAAGTGAATTAATTTTGAAATTCATGGCTCTTATTACACAAATGAATACTTTATGTTGTTAGTAGGCAAATAGTTCTTTCTGTTTTCCTATTAATTCCAATAAATCTGTCTTTGAACATACAAGTAGCTTTTAAACTTATTTAAAATATTAACTTGACTTAAAATTTTGAATTTCATCATTTTAGGGAAGATTTCTTAGGTGTTTATGAAATTAACTTATAAAATGGTGTTACGGATACAGACTTTTCAGATCATGGTTTTATATGGTGAGCTTCCAGAAAATCAGCCCCCTTTCTGCTCTTCTGGTGAATAGAGCATGAAAATATGCCTTATTCTCTAACTCTGCCAAGTTTGAAAATTGCTCTTGAGGTAACAGACATCCTGAGTTTCCCTTAGATGGACAGGTGTGTATGTATACACTTTTGACACAGCTTTGAATTGAAATGATAACTACACTCAAGATTGTTTAACCAGATAATACTAGAAAAAAGGAAATATTAATAATTTGTTTGTTTATTTTACTTATGTTTTGCACACTTTTGAATTTTGGTTATACAAAAATAGAGGGATATGGATGATATTTTAATTTTCCCTTTCCCAGCTAAATTAGCTACTGCAAATTAATTATATGCTAAAGGAGCTACCAAGTTGATATATTTTGCTGTTGTGGCACTAAAAAAATGAAAGGCATTTAGCTCTTGGTACTTTTTTTACTTGTTGTAAAAGATAAAGCAATCTGAATATATAAATTTATTGCCTAACTTGCCACTTTTTAATTTAGTCAAAATAGGTTTGAGGTTTTCATATTCATATTTTTCCCTCAAGTATGGTTAAGAAATCTATTTTCCCTGAAGTATAATTAAGCTCAGTGCACTGAAGTCAGTACTGTTCCTTCCCTTGTAACAGATTCACATACTTGAGCTTTGTCTCTAACTTCAAGGGAATTTTTAGGAGAAACATATTTTCTAGTATTCTTTTTTTTTTTTTTTTTTTTTTTTTGAGTGAGTTTTCTAATTCTAAAATTCTGAATAATGGGTTTTCACTATATATGAATATGTCCAAATTTTCTCTCACAGGTAAAATCTCACAACATTCTTTCAAGCTTTCTGCTAAATTCTAGCAACACAAGTTGACTGTGATCTTTTTCATTCTAATTTGATTTTGATTGGATACCCCTGCTTGTCTTGATATAAGGTATTAAAAGTCTTCACTTATCCTTATGACAAAGTATACGACCTTTCACTTTTCTTGCATTATTATTCGTCCTTCTTTGATATCACTGGCGTGTTATTTTCAGTGCTCTGACATTCCTGGCATTCTGCCATGTTCTTCATGCTTTTGACCCAGAAATGTTAGAAAGGGAAGCACATTTTCAAAGAAGTTTGTTCCTACAGGAAAGGCAAACACATTGTTTTAAAGAAGCTACTTTTTTTCTGCCCTTTGTGCTCTTGTTTTCCTTTGTTATTCTTTTTGCTTTGAGCAATTAATCTTGATGTATGTCATCACCTGCATTTGAAAGTAGCTATGGGCTGACAGGCTGTGAGGTAAACTCACATCAAAAGTCATCTGGATATTGTGGCATAGAACCTGAGTTAAGTCAGATATTGTGTTCTATTGTAGTGCTCCAAACAACAAAGTTAATTGAAATTAGTAAGATATAAAAATAATTTCACATCCAATTCTTAGTATACAAGTCCCTGATTTTATGATATATGATAGACATATGTGAAAAAATCTGCAAGGTATTTCTATAGTCTGTGTCTTTTTTTTTTTTCTTCTGCCAGTGGAAAAGCTTGGACTCTTTAAATAAGCCCAATTTGAACTGATTATTAACTGTGTACTCCAGAGAGGCTTGTTAACACATATAGGTTAAATTGTTGTTGACATTTTTGATGCCTGGTTCCTGGAAAAGATCCTAAAACCCAACAGTCCAGTTTTTCTTAATTTGTGCATGAAGACATGTAGTTGTGAAAGGAAGGAAATGCCATGAACTGGCAAAGGTTTGCACAGAATTTCTCAAAAGAGACATGTCTGCATTTCTACCATATTTGGAGGTTTAGACATATTAGTTAGGCCTGAATCTATGTCCAGTCTATGCCTAAGTATTCATGTCAGTAATAACCTTTGTCAGATGTGATAACTCATACACTGTAAAATTCCTGCTTAGGAGAAGAAGAAGATGATGTGCACTACTTGACTGTTTATAAATCTAGAGGCTAGAACACTTGCCCAGCCTGTGGGTGGTTCACATTAAACTGCCTCTAGATAAAAATCTTCAATTTAATACCCCTTTTTTTTCCTTGCTGTGCGTCCTGCGCTACCTTTTCCATACTCTTTTTCCAACAGCAGGAGTTTTACATCCTTTGTTATACAATGAGCCAGGTTGGACATAAAAGCTGTACACTAGTTCTAACCTCTGATCTGGCTGTTAATAAATTCCCTGGCAAGGTATAGTACAAGACTTTAAATACTCACTGACGAAGATAGCATGTGCTCTATTTTCTGAATGAGTCAGTTTACTTCTGAGATAATTGAATGAGACAAAGTGACAGCATCTCTTTTTGTGCCCATTTAGAAGACAAAAGGCAATGACAATAACCTCAGGGATTCAGGTAAAGTTCTGCAAAACATCTGGCTCTCGACGGGACTAAGCTGTTTAAAGCTGCATAAGTGCACCTCAACCAGAGTTGTGGTGGACTTCTGAGGACTGAGGATCTGCAGGTGCAGAAGGAATCACAGATTTATAAAGGCTGACATACTGGTTCACATCTCCTCCACAATTTCTATGTAGTTCATCCTAAAAATGTGTGAACGCTCCTCTTCAAACCAGCTAATGCTGGCTGTGTTGGAGTGCAAGACTTCTCAATACAACACAGTCTTTATCATCACATTTTCTCAAGACTTGAATGACTAAATGAATGCTCAGAGCAACATGTACTGTACAGAAAACTCCAGTATCAAATACACAACTTTAGCATGGCCCCATAAGAGGGATTTTTAATGAATATTCAGTGAACAATTTGTAGTTCTTGAAAGAGATCTAAGAAAGTCTGACTTGTGACTCTACCTGCTCATGTGAGAGGAAGGAAACCAGAAATATATGGCACATTTTATGATTAGCTGATTGATTCACCCAAATGTATTCATTTAAACTAGTAGTCTAATATAGACCAGTAGAACAGAATTCAGACTCTGTCATAAATTGTATGAAACCTTGTTCCTTTTTGCATCTGTTGTTACTTGTTAGCCTGGTGACAATTAGGATATTGTTACTGAATTCCACTTTGTTTAGAGATACCTTTTTTGCAAGCTCAAAAAATCTCATATAGTTTTCAAACTGAATTATTTTTTGTAAGATTGGAAAAAAAATTAATTTATTTTTTTATTTAACAGTAAGAGTATCAGGATGATAAACCTAGGAGATTTATACAGGTTTTTTATTAAACTGTTTTCCAATCCTCCCTTTGATTGATAGTTTAAAAATCATTTGTCTCAACTTCCTTGCATTTGCAGATAACATGCACGGAGAAGTCATACAGGAGGATTGTGACATACAGTGTTACCAACTCTTCTGACAGTAATTTATTGTCCCAACAGTTACGCGATTTGATTACTGTTTTACCGTAAGTATATCACTCAAGATGCTTTAGCAATAAGGAGTCTACTGGAAACAGTGTCTCTAAAGTACTATTAAACACTCAATTTCTTCCCCAGACTAAAAGGATAATTAAAGACTGTACTGAAATCTTGTAAAAAATAATTATTATTCCTGGCCAATTGAAGTAGATTTTGAATGTCTTACAGTGAGCAGACTGGAAAATATCTGTAGGTATGATCCACCTTTTGGAAGCTGAGTTGTTGTTTCATATTCCATCAGTTAATTAAAACAAGAATATGACTTGACTACAGACTTTGACTTACAGATTTCAGAAACTGGAAAAAAATTTTCAGTCAGTGTCGCCTGATGAACAAACTGGGGTTTCCTGCTTTTTCTTTACTTTCATTAAATGTTTCAAGTGGAAAATCCTATCTTGAGTTAATTTCAAACTTCTCTTCAGATTTTCCATCTTTTCTGTAGAAGATGCACTAGTTTAAGTTCCTGTCTTAACTCACACACAGAGAAAATTAACTATTTGTTTTTTAAGCAAGTACCAATTACATATGCATGATACTGGCTTTTCAAAACTATTACAGTAAAAACAGAATATATTTGATCCAGTTTTTTACCTACATGATACCTCTGTATTAATTCTTACAATTTTTTTTTTAATGAAAAGTGCTGGTGCACAGAGTAATGAATATCAAGAAAATGATGTTTTTATGTTAACTTGCAAAAGATCTTATTGTTGACTCTATACAAGGGGTTTCTTCCATAAGGGTTATGAATCTGAGTAAAAGCTGGTCTAACAGACCATGAAAGTTTGGGCTTTTCTAACCAGGTGGCCATGGCATTCACGTTTAAACAGGAAATTGGGACTACTTGTCTATGTTTAAATCCGTTACTTAACAAACACACTGTCATTTCATCCTTAAATCCTTAGCAATGCTTTTCTTTCAAAAATATGTTCTGGGGATAGTGTAAAAGGCTAAAACATAATAAAATGCTTGAAAGATTCTAATTTATCACCTTATAACTGACAGCATATGACATTTTCTCCAAAATTATGAAAATGCTATTGTAAAACAGGAGATGACAATCCTAATATTGTTTTCAGGTAATGACTGATAAATAAATTTTACCTGAAGATCTTTTTACTTCTTCAGCTCTTTCAGATATTTTAAATAACTGCGTAGTAAAGATATTTTAAATTTAGATTTTGAGATTGCTTAAATGTCGCATGCATATTATTTCTTTAGTTAATAGAAACAGATTTTTAACACTTTCTTTATGGCTAAATCAGTGATAATAATAACATTAGTTTAGTAAACTGAGCTGACTGTGCTGAAACCTAGAAAACAACTGAATTGATTAAAACTAAACCTGCCATGAAAATCTTTTATTTTGAAGCATTCTTCTTTCACATAGTAACCCAGAATTTTTCTAGATGGCATTTTTATAGCATGAAAAAATAAGCTTTGATGAGCAAACTGGTTGGATTACTGAGAATGAGCTGACCCAGTCGCTGAAGATTTCAGACACAGCAAATCATGTAACAGTATATAAAGCAACCAACACACACACACACACACACACACACATAAATATTATTAACCCATATGAATAAAATGGTTTATAAGGCAGTGAGCTTGATAGGTGAGGGAGAGAGATTACTCTCCAGAACACAGATTACCTTGGATAAAAATACATTGGATTTTTTTTTCTTATGGATCAACTATGATTTCTATCACATGCTTCTGCAGCTCCTACATTTATGACTTGTCATTAGTGATAGCATTGTTGATGACATTGTTTCTTTTTATACAGGGGGTGTGTGATTATTACACTGACGTTGTTGTATTTTATAGCAATTTTTCATGTTGTCTTGAAAATAGCTGCTTTTGAAGTCAACACTGTGCAGCTTCAGAATTCATCATTGTAAATCCATTACACTTCCTTTTTTCCAGTCAGTTTGATCTCTCTGGGAAAGTATGTCATGCATCTTTAGAAACAACATGTTCTGCTCTGTGGAGATGTGTGCTAGTACAAAAAAAAAAAAAAATCAACAAAACAGAAACAAAAGAAAACAAAAATCCAATATGGATTCCCTATGGAAAAATATTTTCCCATTGGTGAGCTTTCTCCATAGTTATGCAAATTAAATTTGGCAAGATTTTTGTGACAGCAACAATGCATGTTGACAGTCATGTCAAGACTAGAGTTTTAGGTAATTATACTGTAGATTTTACTATATGGTGTCAGGTCTTGGATCTGAGACACAAAGTCACTCACAGTGAAATACTTGCTTATAAATATTGATGTTCCCAACATGACTTGTCAGATTGGTGATGAGTACAAGCCCTTTCTTATAATCCAGCAAATTATTGAACAACATAAGTTCACTGTTGTTTATCTTGCCAGCTTTGTTGTGAACAATTGCTGTATACCAGATGTCAGCTGCCAAAGCAGCACATTGAAGTCATCTGTGATGAGCAGTTTGCCTGCCATAGGATCTATGCCAGTGTTGCAGTGAAGGCTGTTGAACTCTTTATTTCCCTTACCGAATTTGAGGCTTTTTTTTCAAGTTCCAGTGACAGCAATGTTGAACTTGCCACGTGATGGTATTAGCACTGGCCTGAAATTCCTGCCTGGTCATGTTTGGTTTTGGTTGTTATTTTTTTTTACTGGACCACACAACTTTGTAACTGCAAATTGTGCAAGGTTATTGGCATTGCCTGGGCATGGTCTTGTGTCTGGGTTCCAGAGATTATTAGTCCAGCTGTGCCTTCCTAGATCCTCTCAGTACTGGTATGGTTCTACAGTCTTCACAATACCCTTTCCTCCACCGACAGGCGGGTTTTGTTTTATCCTTCACTCATATTGTTATGGGAATGTTAGTATTGATCATTTACGCTATCACCAACTTGCTTCAGTTCTCAATAGGATCAGGTACAGTTTTTGTATAACTTTCTCATATCTGGTTTTCTTTTACTCCCAAGGTAAACTGGTTGTGCTTGATTCATGCCTTCTTTTAAGATGTACCTGAAAGGTTATTTCTGAATTCAAATTTTTGTTAGTAAATATGGGGAGCAGTTCTGAAGATTTTCATGTAACCTTATCTATTCTTCTATCCAGAACTGAGGCTGGAACTCTTTTGAAGGACAACTTGTGTTGTTCAGGAACTGATACACTTAATATGATTAGAGATTTTAGGAATATATAAAGGTTAATAAAAGATGGAGTAATACAATTGTAAGGAACTGGAGTCATTGAGTTGGACAGTGGATAGTGAGATCTATCTCAATAAAGGGGTGATCAAAATGTGCTGAGTACTTCTCCGGAGCTGTTCTTTCAGCAAGCACTATGATGAGCATTTTAGTTGTCACCCAGGTCATATGAAATATTCCTCATTAGCACACAGACTGCTGAGAAAAGCTCCTGAATGAATCACCTGAGTTTTACTGCTGCAAATCTCCATTGTTTTACTTGTCTGTGTCACTGATGATTACTTGGACAAAGAGTAAGAGGCTTCCGCCTCCTGCCTCAACTAGAAACAGAAGGAAAACTTAGCAGTAACTGAGAGGTGTATATGGCTTTGTAAGCCCTACCAGCTTTTGGAGAGATGTTGTACAATATATTTGAAGGTTCCCTTATAAACCAGGTCCTTTTTCTAAAATAGTTACTGAGGGCTCTGTGAGGACTAAAACTGAGGATTATATGACTACAGAAAACTTAAAGCACTACTTTCCAAATTTGGTCATCCAAATGTCATAATTAGGCTGTTGTTGTTTGTTTGAAGGGTTTTTTGCAATAGTTGTTATACTGTTTCAGTAAGCACTGCATGCTTAACCATTATATTTTCTGTGCATCTAATTTTCATATTACAAGCAAGTTCCTCATTCAGTATGAAGCACTGTGGTAACCAGCTTCTTGTTTGACAAGGATATATAAATTGAACAGTGTTAGAGGGAGAAGGAAGACTCACTGAATCTTGAACTAAGAGACCAGGAATTTCTAGCAGGTCATTTAGTAAGGCTCTCAAGTTTAATATTTCTTAGTACTTCTGAAACAGAGCAGCTATATTAAAAATTTATTGTGCTCTCGTTGCTATAGCAAATTTTCTTATTTTGAAATGACATGGAACTTATTAGCTTTACCAATTATGTGTTAGTATGTTAAACATATATGTGTATACACATTTATAAATAAAATAGTTCAACAACAAAAAGATAATGACATTTAAATGACATTGCACAATGTGCAGTACATACAACTGATCCACTTTCTGTTCAGTGTGAAGGGATAATAACTGAACAGAATAAATTTTTTAGAAGTAAGACAAAAAAGTATAATATTAAACATAATTTTAAACTTTCCTGGCATCCTAAACTGCGAAAAGAAAATAAGATGCCATGTCACAAAACTTGTATCTGCTGGAAAAATTAAATATTTGTTCTTACATCTATGGGGAATTAGAGTTAAAATCAATGGTGAAAATGCATATATACACTTGGAAAAGGATCAGTATCTGTACATTTCACATAAGATACATGGAAACCCTGGACCAGAGAGAAACTGTCTATTTTAACTGTCAGACTTAAATTATAGAGATAACTTTTTCTGAAAGCAATATGAGAGCTAGAAGAGATAATATAAAATCCCAGTGAATCCTCTGTAGCCCACATTTGAGTCCTTCTACTCAAGCAAGAAGAAAGTCTTAATGCCAGTGACAACTTCCTTCCAAAGAACTGACAGAGACAATTTTCCTATTTAAAAAAAAAAAAAAAAATCAAAGAAAAAGAAAAGTGCATTTCTTTTGCATGAATTATGAACTGAGACTGAGGACGCAGTCTAAGAAATACAGCTGGAATTAAACATAAGTTTCTGGGCTTTTTTGGATTTAGAAGGATGTGCTGTGAAGGATGTGCTGATGATAAGGTATTAATGATCTAATAAACAAGCAATCACCTCTTTTTTCTAACTTGAAGTTTCAGCTGCCGCAGGGTAAACAAAGTGTTCCCTGGAGCATGTTAAGAACATTTTAGACGTTGCTCTTCATACAGCCACAGATGCTTGTCCAACAGTATCCATCAGAATCCAATTTAATATGGAGGGGTGAAGGGCTGAAATGGAGCCTTTTAAAGTGATTGAAGCCAGTATACTCTGATGTTGACAGTATCAGCTGACACAGAAAACATCAGTTTCCACTTGGAGCTCAAATCTTACCAATTACTTCATTATAGCTGTGTTGTATCTGATTCACCTGAAAGGAGGGAGGAGTTACCTTTTTCTTGTATACATTTGTGGCTGTAGAATCCTGAGTTGGAAGAGCGCTAGAAGAATCATTGAGTCCTACTCCCATTTCCAGTGTTGTCCAAATACTCCAGGACTGGGGCCATGACCATCTGGGGAGCTTTTCCAGTGCTTAACCATCCTCCCAGTGAAGAACTTGTTCCTGTTATCCAATCCAATGGGATAGCAAAGCAGATGGGAGGCTCAGAGATCCAATTATGTAATATATATTTATCTAAATTACTATCTGATGTCTGGAACAGAAAATACAAGCATTGCACAAATTATTCAGAAAACAAATAGATAAAGGTAAAGTGCACTGCTAAGACAGCTTACAATCATACCCAAAACTTGGCCCTCGGCCTTGGTACAGTTGACAGTCTTCAACAGAACATGGTTTCTGTGGTGAGAATGCTGGAGAAAGGAAGCAAGAACAAAGGGAAATCAGCTCAATCCCTCTTACAGAAGGCAATCTCCTCAGCAAGACTTAAACCAGCTCTAGGATACCAGAACTCACAAACACAGGCCAGAAAGATATGGGAGAATAAAAAGGTTAATGATAAGGTAAGATGTTAGCTTTTAGAATGGAAATAAAGAGAGAGGAGGGAAAACTTAATTTTTCTCAAAGGACTTCTTCATAGAGTGAGGCATTCTAAGGGAATCCATTGTCATTATTGAAGAAAACCCTGAATAAAAAACCTAAAAGTCAGAGAGAGCCCTTTTAACCCCAATATGGTTAGTCTCACATATTTTATTTTCATTTCACACTCAAATGTTGTGTAGTAGTATAAGGCTGTTCTTTTTTTGCTTTTTTCATTTGTTTTGTTTTAAATCAAAT
The DNA here is from genome assembly GCF_000738735.6 of Corvus cornix cornix. Taxonomy (NCBI): domain Eukaryota; kingdom Metazoa; phylum Chordata; class Aves; order Passeriformes; family Corvidae; genus Corvus; species Corvus cornix. Next base: position 9,193,107 of record NC_046334.1, on the reverse strand, counting down.
AGTATCCTGGAGAAAAATTCACTGTCCATCATTGAATGGAAATAGAGCAAATAGCTTGGAATATTTTTTTTATCTTTGGTCCTGTCTCCAAATTCTTAGTTGCTGACTTGTGCTTCCAACAAATTTATGAAATTTTTATGCGTCATTATTTCATCATTTATTTCATCATTATTTTATATTTCTATCAGTGATCTTAATGTAATGACAAAAATATTATTTCATATAAAATAATAAAAAATATTGTATGGCTTAAGTTACGTCTATCTGGTTACACTAAGATTCCGTTCCGATCCTGGACTTTCCCTTTGGCCATGTTTTATTTCTGTTTCTTTGATTTTGCAATGACCTAACTTGCTCATCTGGTAGGGAAAATCTTATAAGTTGGTATCATAAGTCATCCTATTGCAAATCTAAATTTGCAAATCTTGCGTACGTGGGTAATGATATGTTCTCCAAAAAGAGCACAGCTTTTCTTCTAATGGAGCAACACTCTCTAAGGATATTCTTGACAGGGTGGCCATGAGAAACACTGCAAGGTCTCTGCAAGGTTAATAAGTGCAGGTAAAGTGATGAAGGCAGACTCCTCCAGGAGGCTCTGAGGACATATTAATCTCTTCTGCTTTGTGTGTAGCAGTAGCAAGTGCAGTTTCTAGAATGCGTTTTTTGCCATGGTTGTCCATCACTGGACCTGCACAAAGCTTTGTGCTGATTTAGGAGCAGGGGGAGGGAGGAAGGTTGGTATCTGCACACAGGAATGCTTAAAGGCTTTGGCACATATATATTATAAACACATAATCTGAAGTCTATGAACCAGAAATAGTAGCAAGTTTGAATGTGTTGCAGAAATACTGTGTAGTCTTGAGCCACTTGGTGGCATAATTTATCGAAATGTAAATACAAGCAGAGTTGCAGTAGTAGCTCAGGAGCTCTGATCTGGATATATGAATGTGTTAGGCAAATGGCTGCGTTATTTTGTACCTGATAGATTGTTTAAACAGTGGAATGTGCAGCTCCATGATCAGCTCATTTTCACTACTTTCTCTGACACTTTTAGGTAACGTAAAAGAGAAACAGTTTCCATTTACTGCAGCAGATTCAATAAGACAAAGTGGAATCTTTCTTACTGATTTATTTAACAAAATTTCAAATTAATATTTCCATTCAAGTATTTAGAGTTGAATTTGAATCTCAGTTGAAATTCTCTTCAATTGCAGCAACCAAATGCACAATATACATACTCTGACAAGACCATTTAGTGACAAATAAAGAACAGATTCCTAACCTCCAGTTTGCCAAATATTTGGCTATCTCATATTTCTCACTAGTGGCTCCAGAATATTAGGAATATTTGCCTCAGCAATAGAGGTATAACCTGCTGAAATATCACAAATCTATTATAGTGTCTTTTCTGCTACCATAAGGCAAAATATGTGCAATAGTAAAAGTCTGTGAGGCAACATTTCCCGGTCTATGGAGTCAAAGTTTGTACAAAACCTCTCTCTCAATACTTTTCAAGTAAAATTTCTTAATAGTAGCATTTAATTTTAATTTTCAGAAGTTTAATTCCAACCATAGCATTCTGAACATATGCATTTTAGAAGTACTAAATGAATATCCTAAAACTAATTTTGAATAAGCCCTGATAGTGCTTAATTCAATAGAAGGTATAATCCCCTTAAAAATCCAGGTGCAATTAATCACTGCTCTGATAGAGTAGTCAATGTGTTATGATCTTTAGATGTTTTATAGTAAGGTACGATCATCTCTACATTTTATGGAGATGTATCATCCTCATTTACAAAGAATATAATGCAGTACTTTTTCACCTGATTCAACTAAACCAGCAGAGTGATCTTGAAATTTAGGTTAATTGACTTATAAATGATCTCATACTGACAAATGGTTTCTGTGGAATTGAGAGACTTGGTGTAGTGTCAGCATGTTTTTGTGAATAAAAGGAGTTTCTCTAAATGAAGACAAACTAGTCTTTGCACAAGCATATTACAACCACTGTTTTTTTAGTTCCTTTCTAATTAAAGCTATGTGAATTTTTTTTACTTATAACTAAGTTAAAAGGATTCATAGCAGTCTTTTGTAAAAACCCATCACAATAGGAAAGAAGAAAGACATTATTAACCAGTGTCTGCCTTGTTATAACAGCGATGTATAGGACTATTCTCTTCACCTATAATACCAGTTGGTACTGACAAATTCTTGTCTAAATTTTAAATGGTTATGACATTTCATATTCCCTGTAATCCTTCAGTTTGTGTAGAAATCTACTTTTGCTCTATGCACAATTTCCTTTGTCCAAGGAAAAATGTGACCAAATTCACTTGTTAATCAGAAGATCGTAAAGAACTTTCTATATTAGGGTGTTAATACGAGACCTTGTATGTGTGTCCCAGTTTGAGACAAATTCAGAGGAATGTCGGAAATGAACATCCTCTGATAGTAAACAGGTTACAGTCATCCCTCCCCCACCAGGCTCAGGAAGAAAGTGAAAAAGGAAAAAATGCTATTTATTTCACAAGTAAAGTGCACGCAGGCACGGGAGAAAAAAAGAATAATGCTAAATACTAAAACCTCTCGCTGTGGAGAGAACCTGGGTAGATTTCAGAGTCCTTTGTGGGTGTGGCTCTCTCCTCTCTGGAGCTGGGGTTTGGCATGGGCCCCTACAGGCCAGTGTGTAGGGTCTCCCAGATGATGTCCTGGTGTTGGTACAGTCCAGAAGAGAAGAAGAAGAAAACAAAGTCCCAGGGCTCCATACTTTAGCTAACGAACAAAAAACTAGCTAAAAAACAAAAGGAATGTAACTCTCTTCCCTGCTGCAGAGGCAGAGCAGCCGGGCAGGAGAAGCCATCGAGCTTATCTGTGTTTTGAACACAGTGCTGAAGGAATTCCACTGGCTCTCCCCGCTCTCTCGTAAAGGTACAGAAAGGCACAGGGTTCATGTCTGGCATGGGGCAGACAGTAGGGATTACAGTATCATACAGTCCCCCCAGGACAATGTATAACTTCATATACAAGTAATAGAAATTATTTGCTACAAGGGATTATAATTTATTCAAGACAATTTTCCAGTCTGCTCTGAAACGGAATTTAGTACATCTGTGGAATTCCATGCTCATGGAATTTTGTTGGTTTCAATCAATTAAATCACCTTGGAGATAGAAAGGTATTAGGTTTATTTTTGCATTTATGAATATGTTCTTCCAGAATCCTTGTGCTGCTTACTCTTTGTTCAAATCCTAGCTGACATTTAAAGCAACCAGTCACTACCTCCTGCACAAAAGGAGATTGTACTATCATTGCACTGATCATATCCTTCTACTTTTGCAAGATAAACCGGAAGTTCTTGCTGTCCTTGGGAGTGTTTCCAAACATGTCTGTAGGAAAGATACAATAATATGTTATGGCTTAACTTCTCACAGAGGCCACCCTTGTATCACCCCTGCTACAAACACCTTGTCACCTACAAACTGTGCTAACATCTTAAAAAAATTCCTAGAAAGAAAGTATACATATATAAGGTATCTTCTAAAACTCTTCCCTAAAGCTGTAAAAGAATCTGGGTAAGTTTCTCCAGCTTTCCAGATGAGTACTATAACCATTAACCTGAGGGAAAATGAATATTCTGCTTTCAGGTATATTTTTAAATTGCTGCACTTCCAACATGGAATTATTCTTTCAAAGCCTATTTTTGGTAGAAGTTTCATTGCTATGAATCCTGAATTCAATATGGTAGCAAAGTGCCTAGTTTTGGCTAGAACTTAGGACAAATTCCTGTGAGTGGTATTTCCACCAGATAGAAATATCTCTCCAGACTACAGTTGGTTCCTGGATAGCTCCGGCCATGAAGAAACTTAGGTGATACAGAAAATCAGACTGAAACTGTGTGTTCCCATTTACTTTTCAGTCTGTAGCTCACTGAAGGAAATCTAAAGTTTTTTCATTAATTCAATGGCATTGCTTGCACAAAAAGTTTTGATTTCTGGTCTATTTCTTGGTCTCTTCTAAGGCCAAAAATGTAATATTCTGAAAGGGCTGAGCCACTTGTTTTATTTTAAGAAACTGTACTAGAAACTGAAAAGTGCTTACTTTTTTCTTTTCTTCAACATGGGCATATTGAGAATGCCCTACTTAGGCAGACCACTCATCCATCTAGCACAATATTCTGTGTCCAGAAGAAAAACAGGGATTCTCTTGCCCTCATGCTCTGCCAGCATTGACAACTGTTGTGTTAGGGATATTTGAGGGACTGTCACACTAATCCTTTTTGTATGTCTGTTGTCCAATAATCTAATTCATATGTTAACCTGCTGAGAGTGTCCGTGTGCATGTGTCTTTGTGTCTACACATTCTACCACCTGCTGTGGTGAAGAAATACCTTCTTTTATCTCTGTTCATCTGATCCCCTGCTACTTTTATCAAGGACACACTAGATCTTATATGCAAGCACCGGCTGTGTATAAAATGCCTCTTGTCATCATGATTTTATAAATATTAGCATTTTGTCTCCAAACAAAGGAGCACCAACCATATTAGTCTTGTACAGCAGCTGCCCCATGCCTTTGATCTCCTTCTCTAATGCCAGTAGACTCTTCCAGAAATGGAACACCAGAGACACATACAGTGTTCATATGTGGGTTTGGTCTTTTATGTGGCAACAGAATTAAAATTTTTGTGGTTTTCTCAATATCTACCATGTTGATGTACAAGACGCCATTGGCTGCTTTGCCAAATGCTGAACATTCAGCTGATGATTTCCAAGGACTCTAAAAAGTGATTCAGAAAATCACTTCTGATTTTCTTCTGAAATGTAACAGCTAGTTCAGTTGTTTGGAATTTATTCTGCTTACATAAGATCTCATTTAATTTTTCTCATAAACAATTAATTGGCAATTTTGGGCTTCTGGTAAAGAGAGTTATGGAAAAATATTTCAGTTGGTATTCTTTCTTTATTCGTTTTAAAAGAACCATAAAAGAAAATGGTGACAGAGTTATAGTGCTGGTACAACTTGTAGTAACAGTGTGGATACTTTCCCATGAATTAATTTTCACAAGTAGAGGATAATACAATAGTAATTGTGCCTTACAGAACTAGATTTTGTTGTTTATCTGTGAAAATTAAATGAAGACTGGTCAAACATTCCAATCAGCTGAAAAAAAAAAAGGTTGGAAATGGTGAAAGAGAGACAGATAACATTCTGAATGTCAAATAAAAGACATCTTCCAAGTGAAAAAAAGAATAGAAAGGCTGACTGTTGCACTCTGCTCCTTTTGAGGTCCTGTTTTGATTCCCATGTGATCTCTTTGGGGATTATGTTTTGAGTTCCTCCTGCTGAAGGTGATATGGATTATCAGCCTTTCCTTCTGTTATGACTCAGTGTTAAAGTCCACTGCCCAAATTAAGGTCCAAACAAGAGCAAATACCAATTCCACCATACCAACTTTATTTTATAACATTAAGTGTACACGAAAGGCAGAGGGTGGGAAGCAGACAGAGAAAGAGTGAGATACTGTGAGCAGAAGATGGATCCAGCTGGTCTTCAGTGCCCTGGGCTTTTTTAGGGTGGTAGACAGTATAACCATATTTGCTTAAGAGCTACTCAGAGGCCTGAGAAGACATAGAAGAAGACTTGTTTTATTTCAAGGCAGGAAAAGGCATGATTCTTCACAATTCAGAATTTAGCAACAGAACACATTCTCCTTTTTTTTTCGCTATAGTGGAAAACATTAAAAAAAATGTGTTTCCAGAAAGAACTTTTTATTCAGTTTCCTAAAACTGAATATGATGTTTCAGTAAGCGTCAAAAGTGTCAGTACCCTCTACCATTAAATTCAGAACAGCAGATATCATCTAAGACTAAGGCACCGTGATAAGTGTTAGATCTTTGTGTATATTGATTGTATTAAAATTGATTATGTGGTACCTTTAAAATTTGTTCTGGATATTTCTGTAATATTTTGACTTTACTGACATAGTTTTCTCTGTTTTTTCCATGTTTCTTGTATTTTTCATTTATGACTAAAATATGCAGAAGGCTGTTAAGCCCCATAGACTGTTTAGCAGAATTAAAATTGAGTTACTCTAGATCAGGTTCTCTACAGATTGATTCAGCTTCTTTGATGTACCAGGCATAGTGCCAAATTCTGCCAGCAGATTTTCTCCTCATTTGAGGTTCTATCAGCTCGCTGTATTGTGCCCTTTTCCATGTGCCTCTTCTAAATACTCTTTCATTATGTGATCATGGAACATTATGTTACCTAGCATACATTAATACATTAGTATCAAGGAATCATCCTCTTCTTTGACCGCGAATGTCTACAGACATGGTTTGTTTCTGTATGTACATAGTCCTTTGAATGATAAAACAACCCTAGAGTGAACATACATATTTCAGATAGCAATATAGTTAATATTTTCTTGTCTGAATCATCTTCAGTAATGCACTAGTCTTGCACCAGTTTCTAAATATGCTTGGCTTAATCTCTGTTTTCTCATGTCTACTTTGCTCAACTTTTCATTTTTGACTTGATGAGGTTTTGAAACCTGTTATTAACCTTTCCTCAAAGGTTATTTATTCTCTTCCTTCCAGATCATCTAGCATGTGAGGAGCAGAGAGAGTCAGAGGCTTGGATTCTTGCAGAGATTCTTGTTCTTCGCATTAGAGTCAGTACAGGGCTGCTCTCTCTGTGACCTTGCTTCCTTTATTACAGTCTGTTCTGCTTCTCAGCAAGGTAGAAAGATACTGTTGCAATGAGACATTAAATTGGCTCTGCTTTTATAGCTTGTCATCCATATATGCAAAGCTTTGTGAACTGCAATTTCCAAATTTTCTTGTCTCTAACAATCTGCTTTTCTGCATCTGTGCTTGCTCAATAGTTATGAATTAAGGCATGCTGCCCTAAAGGGATTTGGTCAAAGTTATGATGTTGCTTTAATATTTCCCCTGCATACAGTTCTTTCTCAGTCTTACCATTATTTCATTGTAATACACCCCAAGGCCACTTCGGGTTGCTTTGAAGAGCTTTGAAAGACAACAGTATAAACATTAGCAATTCATGTGAACAAAACATTCTAATAGCTATGCTGGAAATCTTGAAATATTTACTGGAAAACAGTGAAGATGAAACATGTCCTTACAGATTCAGCACCAAATAAAAATCACTAGGCTGGTACAGAGATCCTCTGAAAGAACCTAAAACATATTGTTTGTTTTCTGTGCTGGTCATACTATAGCAGCAATTAGGGAACAATGAAAAGAAAGCAGAAAGCAAACCTGAAATGAAATCTTTTAAACATTTTATTCTGAATGAGTAAAAATTAAGAAGCCTTGAAAATCATATAAGCAAGAAGGCACACAAGAGAAAAAAATATATTCATTTAGCCATCCTTATGCAAACACATCATAATTCAAAATATAAGTGACTGGGGAAATATCAAGGCTTTACTTTCTTTTTATGTGAGAGTTTCTCACAACTTAAAGTAATATTGCAGTCAGATGATCTCCATATTTTTAAGTAATTGCTGACTGTCCTGTACAAAGTTTGTATCTTTCTTTTCCCCCCACCTTCCCTACATAAGCAGAATATGGAAAGACTTATTATGCTTTGGTATGCCTAATGTTTTCTGCAGCACATACTGCAGGGGTGAAAAAAAGACACAAAAACAGAACGCAAAACCAAACCAGTCATCTTTGATAGGACTTGCAGTGTCAAGATTAGATTAATTAGCAAGATTAGATTTGTGAAGCAAATTCATTTTCTCTCCCGTGCGTGCTGGGGTGGAGGCGGGGAAGAGGATGGGGAGCGGGAAGTAGAAAAGATGGTAGAATGGCAGGGTAAAGAAGTTAACATTTTTTTTTGTTTAACCCTTGCTAGTTTTCAGTGGGTGTAAAAAATAGTTAAATTCCGTAATTAAATTATAATTCCAATCTTAAACAATAAAAAGAAATCCTGTAATAATCTATGTGCAGTGCCTGACAGCTGGGCCGTCTGATCCTTGCAGTCTGCTTACAAATTGGTATTAGTGGCACTAATAAAGCTGTTAAGTGAATGAGTAGTATATCACCATGAATCAATACCTTATCAGAGCTATCCAAAAACCCTAGGATCAAGTAGTATACACAGATGGCAGAGTATAAATCAGGCTACTGGATTTCCAATGGACTGTTTTGTAGTGCATTCATTACCATTGGAGATGAAAATCTATTCTTACTGTCTCACACAGGGTTTTTTTACAAGGGTAACCAAGAAAAATAAAGAACTATCAAGTTAAGTGTTGTGTAAGTTAGTTACACGGTCAGGGCTTCTGACATTCTTCCTACGGTACATAAACATTTAACTGAAATAATGACTGGGCCATTAGTAATTATCTCTGAGAAGTTTAACAGGGCAAAAGGGGGGTCCCAGAAGAGTGAAGATGGGAAAAGATAAATCACTAATTTAGAAAGGAAGAGAGACCACAGGGAATTACAGGCCTGTAAAGCTGCATTTTGCTAACAAGAAATGTTCCAAACTAATCTGAGAAACATTCAGTTTGTAAACACCTTGAGGGGAATAAATTCAAGTTGATAAGAAAAAGCCATGTCTCTTAGTCATGATAGAACTGGCTCAATGAATGGCAGAAGCAGAAGACCCAATAGTTCTAAATTAATAAGTACAGCTGAATTCTTCAAATATTCAGGAGATTGTTCCAAACTCAGTGGCCAATTGCCCCCAGAGGCAGGAAAGAAGAATGATCAAGCTAATTTGATCATCACATATTTGCGTTCAGGTTGATAGTAGGATAGATGTTTCCACATACAAAAATGGATTTCTCACTTGATTAGAAATTTTCAATAATTGATAAGACAGAAATCTTTCAGAAGTAATAGTAGTAGTCAGTCCTGCAATATAATTCAGAAGTAGATTATATGACTCATGCTTTCACACCCTTGTATCTCTGCCTTGAAAGGGAATATATTTTGCATTCTCAGGCCTCACAAATTTGCAATGAAGTCAAGGAGCTCTACTTCCCACCTCAGTTTTTGAAGTGGTGGATCAGAAACAAAAGGTATTATTTCATTGCTAAGTACCTCTTACAGCAAAAAATTACTTGCAAGAATAATGAAAGAAACCCCCTTTCATATGTTCTGTGTTTATATTCCAACATAAGATTTTTAAGGGTAATCAATTTGTTCTGGAATTCAAACAACAGTAAACAGAATCTTGTTATTTGGTGAAAAAACTAGAAAGCTGAGAGAGCTGAGAGTTGAATATATGAAGCTCATAGTTCTGTTTACTACACCTTCACTTTGGAGAACATTTGCAACAGTGATATCAGCTGTTGTTTCTGTAACATTTCCGCCCACTTCCCCAAATATTTAATGTATTGAATGACCCATCTCTCAAAGAGTTATAATGGGACAATCTAGAATGGAAAGAAAAATCATTTGCAGAGCTTCCTGCCAATGAAGGGAACAGCAGATGTTAACTCATCATTCATCTGCTTTGCGCCAGCTGAAAAAAAATACCACAAGGTGGTTGGATTCAGTGATCTTAAAGGTCTTTTACAACCTGAATTATTCTATGATTCTTTTTTCCACCTTTAATTCATGATAAAGGAGGATAATGTAAAGGCACAGAGAATACAGAGTAATTGCAGAAGGGAAGAGCAAAGTGACAAAGGGACATAAAAAGTTCCTAAAAGAGAGGTGAAGGCAACACAATAAATAATAGAGTTTCAGTCATTAAAAAATTGATGTGGGTCTCAAATGAGCAAAGAGCATATTATATTTTGGGGATCTGCCTTTGCAGCCTTTTGTAGATATGTGCTGTTTGCACATCATAATAGCAGCATTAGCATCGTATCAGCAGCATAAACATCATCGTGCCCATGTGCAGTTTGGCCTAAAGCATTTTGTAGGATTTTCTGGTCATGAAAGTGACCTCAAAGTGACAGCACAATGTTCTTGAGATTTCTCTCTCTATGAAAAGATAGGGTGTTCATATTGCTCATCTGATCATGTCATATTGATCTCATCTGTTTGTGAAATACATGGTTTATATAAAGGAAGGATAAGCTTGTATGGTAGGGTTTAAAATCAATGATCAAGTTAATAATTGAAACAAAAGGTTACAAGTAAAACCAATACCACTAACATCATGTTTGTTAGTTATAGAACTGGACTTTGGTCACTCAATCTGCTTCCCAAGTACAAAAAAAAAAAAAATCTAGGATATTTGGGCTATTTCAGCAGAAATGCTGAAGAAATGTGTTCTTCAAGGCAATGCTCACAACCTAAAGAAAGCCTGGAAAGCCTGTCTGCCTAGATATGAATAGTCTGTAATGGTCTGGGCTTCCTGTAGCTCTAGAGGAACCACTTGGGTTTCTTTTTTTGTTTTCTTCCCTTCAGTTTTGTCTTAAGCTTTCAGAATCTATAATTTCATTTTCATATACAGAAACCCTGCTACAATTTCCTCAGTTCTAGATACCTTTTTCAGGCTCTTTTTTTGCCTTTTGAAACATCTGATATAGTTTAATTGCTAAGATTTCTATCATCCTTGGTTTCGAAAGTTGTGGTTGTAAAAATAACGTCATGGTTCTCAAAGGGACAGTTCTGGTGTTATTACCCCTCTCCCACCCATACAAGTGCTCATGTATCAGATACACATTTGAGAGACCCCTGATGGTTGCTGCTCTTCCAGTCTTCCTGGAATATCCATTTCACACTCCGTGGACTTAAGTGTCTGCTGCTATTTTATTAATTTCGTATTAGGCACATCTATTCCATTACTTCAAAAACTACGGTGAGTTACCAGCTGTCAGTGGAGAGTGGCAGTGATGTGTCTATCAGCAGGTTGTCTTGCTTGGACCTGGATGTGGAAGCAACTAATTTCTTATAGACCCACCACATGTTCATCCCCAAGCTCTTGAATTGTGTTTGTTATGATTGAATTTTTATTAAGTAGACATCATTACAATTAAAATAACTATTCAAGTCATTCTTCAGAAAAACTGTGTTAGCAGAATCAACCCCATAACTAATTGGCCACTGGAGATCATTAGAGTTGTATGAAATCATTGTTTGTAAAATAATACTTTCTTTGTATGTTGAAAAGCAGACACAGCAGATTTAGGTAAGTGCAAATTTTGCCTGCTCTATGACAATACAATAAATAAACGAAAAGTTCTTGAATTGTAAGTTAGAACTTTACAAATGCATAAAAAAGGAAAATAGTAAAGCATAAAAAAACAGATGCAGAAAGAGGAAATGAAAATTAAATTATATTGATTCCAGCTGGCTGTTAGAGCAGCTGCTAGTAAGTGTGAAAAAGTTTCTTTTAATAAATTCAAATACATTTTTAATAAACAGAAAAATAAGAGTATTTAGTAAAATATCATCTAAACATACAACACTAAGATGAATAAATACAGTTCTAATATTTCAAATGGATTTTATCATTTGTTTTTAGTATTTTGATGCTTACATTTCTGATTTTAAGTTTCTGAGAACTTTTTTGTTTCGCAATCTATCATGCCACTATTATTTTTATTGGATTTTGTTTGTTTCATTAATAAAGGTCAAATTCTAAGGCAGCATTTCAATTTAAAATGTACCAACAGTAGAATCTATGATAGAAATGATTGATTTGCCACAACTTATGGAAATTTCTACTATCTTGGTATTACAGTCAAGAATATCTTACTTTTGTAGGCATCTGCTAGTCATGTACCTTAGTACACAAGGCTTGTCATCTTTTTAAAGTAAAAAGTAGCTACTCTAAAGAATATATTGCATTGCATGAGAGAAAACTAACATAATTTAGCAATTATACAGCTTTTAATTTTAAAAATAGTGGTTTAGAGTACCTCTCAACTGTGGAAATACCAAAAAAAATCATGGCAATCTCATGGCTTTTAAAGTGTTCTTAAAGTTGTAAATGGTCATAAAACCCTGAGAATGGGAAATGTCCAAAACAGCAGGCATGATTTTGTCCCTCAGTATTTCACAGCATTTTGTTCTCTGACATTTTCTTGTATGTTAACCAAGCTGCAGCAGGGAGATAATGTGCACATGTATGTGGTCCTAGAAACACTTTGAAAAGCAGCTGCTAAGCATCTGCTGGCCTGTCCTTGCACCAAGGACTTAGCAGAGGAGATGAAGATTGCACAGGTGATAGCTGTATATAAAGCACTTAAATAATCTAAAAGCCAAAACTGAGATCTTGAAAACCTCCACCTGCTTCAATGAACCTTTCTTAGGCAACATATGACTAACTTTAGAACTCACTGCCCTTTTTTTTCATTTTGGTCTTACTGTGTCTAGTCTAGACTCCTCAGCCTACAGGTCAGTCCTGAGCCCAGCAAGGAGGTTGAAGCCCTCAAAACCTGGAGGCATGCTCAGATCACTGCATGTGTTTAGATACAGTATCAGACTCTTTGAAGAAGGGGTAGGAGTATTTTGATGCTTTCTTTTATGCAGTAACTAAAGCCCTGTAATTCAGACAAGAGCACTTCCCATGTGAAGAAACTTCTATATTCTAGGAAGCTGCAAAACTTGTGTGAGTTTCTTGCTCATTTAGCAGCTATCTGCCAAACCACTGCATTCAACAGCTAGAATATGTCCTCAGTTAAAAGAGACGGTTGGGAGGGTTCTTCTCTTTCATAAACAGATTAACTCTCTTTTTCCTGTTTAATTTTTAGCATAATGACGGTAAGATTTGTTCTGCTATTGATAAATGAGCGAGATAATGTAGGTGGATTTTTCTACTAGAATAGGATTTTCTAAAGGTCTGCGTAAAGTAGTTATAAAGTTGAAAGGTACTTTGATCTTTTTGTCTTTCCTTTTTTGAAAGAATAGCAGTTAAAATTGTTTTGTGTCTAAGGGAGCATTAATTCTTCCAGAGTAATATAAAAATATAAAATATTTATACATATAATGAAAACAATATAAAAATTATTATATGTTGGTTGACAATTTTTATGAAGTTGGAAAGGGCTACAGTGTCCTTAGTTGTGGTATCTTGATGAGGCAGAAGAACTGTCGCTCCTTAATCAGTAAGACTGTAGTGCCTTCTTTCCAGCAGCATTTCATAAATTTTGATGAATATGTTTTCATCATCGCTGGCTGGTGATGGCTTCTGTTTTTTTCTATATGATAGGAACAGAAATAGAGTTTGAGTATAGCAAAGATAGGAGCAGAATTTCTTGGATTCCCAAAATAAGTTTTCATTCCCATCAGAAGCACTGAATGACAAAAGAATATAGAAGTAAAAATATGCTTCCTCCATGGATCTTTAGGATCTCAAATATCTTTAGCATGTTTTATACAGCAAAAATTATTTTAAACCACAGTTGATTTTCTTTCCCATGCCTATTTTAATGTAGTAATATTTTTGAAGCCTATTTTTGCTGTACTTCAAAGACAGTGTCAACATTATCTGGAAGTAAAGAAATTTGAGAATTCAGAACTTTTGCATGTTACCCTGTCTCTACCAGTGACTCATTGGGTACTTGAGTGAACAACTGACTTCTTTATGTGCCAAATCAAGAAGTAAATGAGTTTATAGGAATAGATTGATCCCTTAGACTCAATCTTTTTCTATTTCTTTTTTCCAAAATTTGAGGGAAAAATTTCTTCAGTGCTGATGGAATTAATCAAGTCTATAATTTGTCAAGGACAGTAGGTTTATGGCAGTAAGAAAAGTGGTTCTCAAAACTTCTGCCTTCACCTGAAAGTAAAACTTTGATGAGAAATCCAGTCTCCCAATGCCTTTTAATCTCACTGTAGACAGAAACTTGCCATGACTTTTGAGACACCACCTGTTTTTGTAACTGGATTGCTGAAACATCTTTAGAAACACTGTAAAATTAAGAAAGACTCACAGAAGAACTATGTTAAATGTTGCAAAAGATAATACATTCAGTTTTAAGTCAAAAGATGGAAACCCATGCAAAACATAAAAGCTAAAATGTACAGTGAAGAACGGCACATTTGTAGATCTTATGCAGCAATGTATGAAACGGTTTTTAACATATTTAGATAATGTGATGAAATGTGGGAAATAAAATTATTTCAACTTTTTCATTTTTTATATATGACATTGAAAAACCACAACAAGAGTATGTGAAATTAAGAAAGAATATATTTATAACCACTTGTTAGTCAAAGGCCAACATTTATCACAACAATAAACAGATTTTGTATTTTGGGTATCCAGTATAAAATACTTTAAAACAGTCTGATTTCTTTGTTTTGAAGAGTTCATGATTAGACTTTTAAGAAATCTCTCTTTGAAAGACTGAAGTATTCAGGTTTGGAAGGAAAAAAATTAGAATCTGAGAATTTTAGCTGAGTATTCCCAGGAATTTGGCTATTAGGAGGAAGAGAATAATTAATGATTCAGTCAAGAATGGCAAGACTAACATTGACAGACTCTATTGTATCTTTCACAAATTATCAACAATTTATTTTTCTTTAAAAAAAAAAAGCCAATTTTTTTTTCTTATTGATGTTACAAAATATTTTAGATCCGTTTGTGTGTTTATGTTTTAATTTAATTGCACTAGAAATGCCATTCACTTTTGTGGGCTGTCCTACATAAAAAAATTTACTGGTGTGTCCATAAAGGTTTTCCAGTGAAAATTTTGTTGCACTTGGTTACATCTCATGGTTGTTTTTTTTGTTACTGTACCTGAATAAGTGAGAGTTTTAAAGTATCAAGACAGTTCAGGTGAAAGTCAGATGACCAAACTACAAGTTCGAGACTGTTCTTCATGGCACTGTGGTAACATCACAAAAGAGTTTCTGTTCGTGAAGTCAGAAAATTCAATATTCTTGGAGGGCTCCCAGAGTGACTGGAAAATCACAAATGAAGGCATGCTTTGTGCTTTGTTCTCCAATCATGATCATCCACTTGTGAATTCCTAGTTCTCTTCTTGCTGCTAATAGTGTAAAGCTATGCTGAAGGTCAACAGGCAGTGACAAGAAAACTTTAGAATTGATTTTGGTAAATGTTACTGTTGCAGGATATTCCTTATATTCCTCTCAAAAACTGATGTGGGACCAGTTACAGTGATAAAAATCTATCTCAAGTATATTGTATTATTATCTTGCGTTCTCTGTAGACTTTGCTGAGAAGAGCTTATTCTTTGCCCTTGCTTCAAATTGCAGTTCTCAGTCAAGCAGAGATTTCTTTGTTGAATATTGTTCATGTGATGCTTCTCATAGTGTGTGTTTACTTTTTTTTTATGTCAGAATTCTGATTCTCTTTGAGCTTATGCTTTATAATTTTCATATGACCTTCAAAGAGGACAGAGCTGAGGCAGCATCTACAGCAATGTTGTTGAAATCTTGCTGAATAAAGATTGTTGTCAAACAATTTTCCTTTGCAAAATCTGATAATAAAACTTAGACTTACAGTACATTAATCACCAGAAACATTTATATTCAGTGTGTCTTCTGTGTGTATATTGTTATAAATATGTTAAAATATAGCTGATGGCTAAAAATGCTGAAAGTACTGTTTTAATTTTTTTTCTCTCCCAAATAGAGTAACTTTTTATATGTATAAAGTCTTATGAAAAGTAGAGGGGGTTTGGATACTAGAAAGACGACATCTTTTACAGTATATTTTATCTTATCACAGATTGTAAAAAACATGGATAGTTCCCAATTCCAGATAACTTGAATTCCATGTTTTACTGTATGTATTATATGAAAAGTTATTTGTGATAAGGCACGGGATTCTTAATCTTAAAGGAGTAGGGGTTTTGTTGCAAGATAGTAAAATGTGATATAAATTCATACTTCTTTTATATGTTGCAGGTTTTTTCTTTAAAGTAGAAGTGCTTAAAGGAGATAATATCCGTTGTCTTCTTTATATTATTTCAGACACAGAATATTTGGATATATAGGTATCTAATGTAAATTTGGCATGATAGTTGCATGCCAATCATAACAAGATCTTTTCTTTTATGGTATGAATGTATAAAGATCAATTATTAAAAACGAAAACTCATTTTATTATCCACATATGCTGTTGTTATCCACTAGCTGCTGTTGAAAAAGAGTTTGCAGTTGAACTATTTCTTTTCTGTATATAATGAATGAATTTCAATAGTGGGTAATTGGAGTAGAAAAAAAGAATAACAAAATTTATTCAACTGGTGTTTTAGCAGGATTTTAGGCTGACAGAAGAAAAAGTGATACTGGTTGAGACACTCATTATAGATTTTGACTGTATTATAAATATATTCTACATCTCTGTTTTTTTAATTGGTTTAGTTGTAAAGAAATGCTTATCTCCTTTGAATAATGTGTCAAGTGATATTGTTATTGGCATGGAAAAATGGATTTTAGTTTAAAAATGGATATCTTATATTCTAAATTAAACTTGCTTCAAAAGTATTCCCTCTTAAGCAAATGGAATTACTGAGAAAATAAACAAGTCATGACAACAGATATTTGTATGTATCCTGAACTTTTCTTCATGACTAGATAACTGGTAAGGAAGAATTTAAGACAGAAGAAGGATGAATTGCAATTTTAGAATTACTTGAAATGGATTGAAATACCCATCAGTAAGAACAGCAAACTCATTTAAAATTAAGAAATGTTGAATGAATGCAATTGGCTGTACATTTTCCACATCGGTTTGTTCCTGTTTGGACTTCATTGAATATTGTTGAAGAACTGATTGGTTTCCCTGTCAAACCAACTGAAAGTTTGTTACTGATTTACATGAGTATTGGATTGTGTTTGATTTTGTGTTTTTATTTCCATGTCTTTCGGAAGACAGATTAAAAACCCCCAGTCTGTCCTTAGCCTTTCCAATTCACAGGTATGGTCTGGATTTTAGAGCGTGGTTCAGAAGTATTTCTATTCAAGTCAGTAGCCACTGGATCCTGTTGTTTGCTGTCATGATCTGTTTGACTTTTTTTGTTTGGTTTTTTTGCCAGCTGAGAAAAAACAGAATTTTAAAAGAAAAAGATACTTCATACAATCTATTTTTTTCAGTCAGCTTCACTGAATAATATTTCCTTCTGCTCTTTTCTTTTGATTACCTTTAATAATAGAATGTTAAATAATCATTCATTAAGTTATATTAGTCTTAGAAATATTCATCAAACCACACAAACCAAAAAAGAGTCCAAATATTTTCAATGCCTATTTGTTGCAGTGGTTGAGTCCACGGCAGGAATGACCAAGGAGCCGCAGAGCCCCAAAACAGTGGAGGTCTGCTGGTGGACAGGCTCAGAGGTCTAAGACCACCCCCTTTTACCCCTTTTAACTCCATGTTCTAGAGAGTTCTCCTTTCCTTGATACCCCACTGGCTCCTGGCTCCCTTGTTCCACCCCTCGCCTTCCTCAGTGGTCAGAGTCCTGTCACCCCACATCCTCTCCACCCCCTGGCCCCCAGATGATTGGTCTCTGATGTTCTGCCTGCCCCCAGTGCTGCTCCGGATAAAACCCTGGACTCCTCAGCGTTCTGTGTTCTTTGTCCCTGGATCCCTTCGAGCGGGGACCCCAATAAACCCCTTGGAGCTCCATACAAAGGACCCCTCCCACCTCTTTGTCCCCGGCAATGCTGCAGGAGCTATCTGACTCTGTGTGTGTGTGAGTGGCTGCGAGTATCCACCAACTCCGGTGTGTCAGAGTGTGTCCGAGTGCGTTTGCATGGCACCCCCAGGAGCTGCTCCGACAGGGACACACTGGGATGGACGCAACGCTCTTTCCACCCCCCCCCCCCCCCCCACTTGCGCAACGTGTCACCTATTGGCAATTATGGTAAATATTCGGATATTAGAGAAAAAAAGTTACTATGATCTTTTTTTTCTTTTACTGACCACATAAGCTTCCAGATTTTGAAACGAAAGATATACATCATTGTTTCACTGTTTATAAAATTACTCTCTGGATGATTTGTATAGCATTGAACACAACTTTTATGTGGTCCAAACTAATAGAAATATATCTTGAAGCAAAGAGTATTTTCATAGCACATTACATAATAGACTAGGTGTGAAATTAGTTTTATGGTGAATGGAGACCCTGAAGGTTGTTAGCCTTTTATTATGTACGGCTTCTTTTCTATAGCTACATTAATTTTTTTCAGAGATAATAAAGAACGCTTCAATTAATTAATTAATCTTATAGTATATAGACAGATTCCCAAATATCTCCTAATCTATTTTCATGCTATTATATTCATAACCAGATATAAATTTGCATCATCTACCTTGTTAAAAATATTAGTATGTCAAGAAAAATATGAAAATATGGTTTTGGTGAAGTTTCACATTTGTGTCAGTTCTATGGTTAGAGTCTGGTATATCATTTTAGATGTACTGAAAAATTAGGCATCAGAAAGAATTTTTAAGTCTTTTTCTCTTGTTACAGAGTTTTTCTGACGCTGTTAGGGGACCTCACCAATGTTGCAAAGCTTTTGAATGTATCTCCCCAAAATTCTCAGTCCCAAGAGAAATGCTTTTGCTGTGTATGTCGTTCTGTAAAGTTGAGTTTGTTGTAGACACACATAAGAAGCTTTCTATGTACAGTTTTAAGTGTTTAATCTGGGTATTCGTGTATAAGGTAGTTTCAGAGAAAACTATTTAATCTGAATATTCTGATTATATTACATAAAAACCTGGAAAAGCTCAAAACAAGCAGAACATTCCTCTCACACATCAAATTTGCTAATAAATGAGATTTCTTTTTTTTCAGGAAAGTGTCTATTTGCTAGGAGAGAAAATTTTCCTGTAAATACACTAATTATGTTCTAAGTTTTTTAGTTGTAGCAGTATAGGCCTGTAACAAATCCAATAGTTCAGTAACTGGAAATGAATCTGTTGTGTAGGAGACAAAAGGGTTGTCTTTTTCTTCTCTACATGATTCACATCCTGGCATTAAATCATAGCTTATCCTGACATCTGTCACTTCTTTGTGCACCTCTCCCACTTCTGATGTTACTCCAGAAGAACTGCTGCCTGGCCACGAGTTAAACTCTGTAAAGGAATGGATTAAAATATATTTGTGTGTATGTGCTGTGTGACCACAGCATCTGCTGTGCTGAGAGCAGGACACCCGGAGAGTGAGGTGGGCTGGCAAGGTAGTGATGCTGCAGTTGGCATAGGAGATGAAATCCAGGCTTGCCAAGCTTGTCTTTTCAGTCTCATTACTTTTAAGCATCTCACCACTCTGTGATTGCACATGAAGTGGTTTGATACTGTTGTAATGGGAACACTTAAAACCTCAAATTCAACAGTAGATAATAATTTCTCATTGATTTCTAGTACATTTTAGCCCCTTGACCTAGATTTATATCCAGTTTCCAAGAGATGTCAATGCAAGTTGCTTCTGAAGAGTACGCAGAGAGTATGCACTCAGCATTTTAGAATTTTTCAGTATGGATTGATAGATAAGCATTAACTTTTCCTTAGCAGTTGCAAAATAGGTCACAGATAATAACTGTAAACCATAACCATTTCTACTTAGGCCATGTAATTTCCTACTAAGGTGCTGGCTGATTGGTTTCATGACATGTCTAGTCTTTCTTTAATTGAAATATTTATTGTTAATTTGGGAGCATTTCTTGCTAAAAGTTGCTTCATATTTCTTATTCTTTCTGTAATTTCCCAATACTGACATAAATCTGATTACATGAAGGTCTTGCAGAAAGTCCTCTGGGGAAGACTGAAACAGTCAAAAGCAGCACACTTCTCTACCTAGAGAAAAATTGCAAAAGGCAGGACTGTCCGGAAAGCAAGAGTAGTTTAAACTTGTACTCAGTCAGTGCATACCTTTTGACAGTCTTTGCCTCAAGGGCTACTGTTGAGGCTCCAGTGAAAATTAAATCTGACCCTGACCAGTGGAACTCGTAAGAAAGAAGAGACAGATTTGTCTTTTCTGTCTTGAGAGTGATTTGGAGTTGAATCGCATTTGCTCTTCTATCTACAAATTACATGAAATGCACCCCACGGTTGTAAACGTCAGTCAGAGACCTAATGTTACAACTTACAGCTTAAACATCTTCATAAAGGACCTTTGCTTATTATAACAAAACTGTACCAAAACTGCAGAGAAAACCACCAAAATGCTGAATGAGGCCCTGGACTGCTTGCTGATGAAGATAAGAGTACATTCACAAAGGGATCAAGCTTAGCACCTTTGGGGAAGAGACCACGGGGCTGTCAGCTGTCAGGCTCCAACAGACCCTCACACCAAAGGGTGGGGGGGGAAGAGAGGTTTTGGGTGTGTGGTAAAAAGCCTCTGGTATGAGGCAGTGAATGCCCATCCTGCGCTGTGAGAGGAGCTCAGCTGTGGGGCCCCTTCACCCTGGGAAAAACCTCATCCATGTGAAGGACAGAGTGGTCTCATGGCCCATCAAAGGCTCTCCCCAAAGGGGTCCCCAGACCCTGCACCCAAGCACTGCACATGCTGCAACAGATCCCACCCAGTGTTGCAAGGGACTGTGTCAAACTTGCCCCTCCCCCAGGGGAGGCACCTGGGCGCTCGCCACCTGGCCCACACAGATATTAATCCATGGCATTCTATACTTTTCGGTTGTGGGACTGCGGGAGACCCTCACCACCAAAGAAGACAGATGGAGGGGAGTGTCGTTGGGACCCCTGGAATGGTGATACGTTTCTACCTAAAACCTGTCACTCCCTTTCTCCACCACCTCCACAAACACTTCTTTTCTTTCTCTCTTTCTCTCTCTCTTTTCTCTTTGCCTCTTTTACTATTAAATAAAATATACCAAGTTTTTTTGGCACCGACATCTAACCTCATTTGGTTTTAATCATGTTTTTTGGTATATTTCAAACCTTTCTGGGTTCAATCCATTTTATTCACAGAGGCTTAGTTTCCTTTGCTCTTCTGTTTAAACTGGTTTGTCTCAATGTCTCAAGTCAAATACCTAAATATTATCTGAATTAAATTTCCCTTTTACAAAGGGACTTTCATGAAGACTAAGGCAGCCCAGTAAACTTTAAGATGCAGGTAAGTGTGATATTCCATATTAGTCTTTCATATGTTTTTTTACAAGAGATGTTTTATCATTCTACAGGAGGTAGGAGCTAGAAGTGGAACAAAATAAAACACAAGAAAAACCTAACTTTTTTAGGATTTTTAAAGAATTTTTTATTACTTTTCTCTCTGCAGGAGTGTTTGTAAGCTGCATAGATGTTAAACAAACTCAAAAAAACCCCAACAAATCCCAGGACTATGTACCTACTTCTAAAATAAGTAAATACAAGTTATCTTCATAGAAAAAAGTGGAAAAGATCTGTTTTGACTAGTGCATTTGAAGTAACCATTGAATATAATATATAAGGAGATATGTTGACATTGTTAAAAAGGTCTGATGACATGGGGAGAAGATGTAGGGGAAATTATTTTCATCCACAGTATGCTGTAGGAACTGAAGATGCCTTTTGAAGGCTTAAAATCTCTAGTCAAAAACTTAAGAGAAAAAAAAAGATAAAATAAACGTTGCATTACAAGCTTTAATCAGAGAAGAAATAAAACAAAAAGTCTGCAGGGACATGAAAGTTATTTATGAAATATCTTTCAGGAGAAAACTTGTTTGTACAGATAAGAGTAATTAATTTAGTAAGTAGCCCAGGAGATTTGGTAAGTGTTTAACAAAACATCTTGTAACATTGATCCCTCTGAGCAACTGCACAACTGTGGTGGAGTTTTGCAGGTTGTGTTCCAGGGATGCTGCAAGCTAGGAAGAAAAATCAATGTGGTCGCTTTAAAGGAAATGGAGATCCCTTCTGTGTTCTCTGATGGTTCAGAATGGAGCTGCGAGTGCATCCTAACTAAATCAGCATTGCTTGCATAGAAGAGAACAACTCTGGAGGGGATGTGCAAGCTTTTCTAACTATAATTCTGATGACAAGGACGTGCCATTTCTCTGGTGCAGCTTTCTATTTATTGACACCTATTTTCTACAGTCTTATTGTTTCAGGACATAACATTGTTCTTCCTGTTTCCATCTCCACAAGAGTATTTGGAGACTCATGCAGTGTAGTCTCTTTTAGCAGCTGAAGAAGCTAATTGCTAATAAGGAAACCTGAGAACCTGTTTCTAAAAAGAAAATCTGATTCTCTGGTTTTATATTATGACACTGTTACATAAACATTTTAAGGGTAAGACTGATGTCTTTGTTGCTTGAAAAGTGATTGAAAAAAAAGACCTATGAAGAATAAAGTCTTAATGAGTTCACTTAAGGAAGAGATAATAAATTGTATTTTAAATAACAGGAAGGCAGCTAAACCAAACACGTGATTACAGAATTTGAAGTGTTGTAGCGCAAAACCAAAGAAGTAAAAATCAGGGGAAAGAGCATTCATAATTATCAGGAGAAAATTAAACCAGAAATATTTATACATAGTTCAATTCTCTAAAAAAATTTAGGAGAAATGAATCTTCTTAGATAATTTATAGTTTCTTATTTTAAAATTCTTGTATGCTTAGAAAAGATAGAAGAAAGAATTCTTGCCTTTCTTTGGCACTGTTGGAATTTCCTTTGCATAGAAGTCCTTATCCATGTAGATGTGACTGTGTTATGCAACAATTTCTTGATACATACAATTTCATGCTGAGGATTAAAGTCCTGTATTTTGTTATTTTGGTACAAACTTTGCATGTACAGAAAGATGTTGTTTGCAAAAATATGTAGCTTAGACTATACCAATTTCATCCCAAGTAAGTCTCCTCTAAGTTCTCTTACCATTAATGTATTGCACAAGCAGTACTCTAGCCCCAGCTAGACTAAGTGCTTAAATAGTATAAATTGTGATGCATCAATATAAAATAAATGATGGCAGTTATGGGTTGATAAAACTGAAGGAAATTATATTTCTACAGTTACTACAAAGTTCTTCACCCTCTGCTTATTTTTAAACTATTTCTTCTCAAACTGATCTCAAATTACAGCCCCCAGATGATTCATGTATGTGCTAAGACTGTTGGCCATATCTTTGTGATCAGTGGCACATTTTCCACTTCAGTGTCAGCTCCATCAGCCTGTGTAGAGGAAAGACTTCCTCTCTCTCCACGCAAAGGTGAAGTAAGTATGCACCAGTTAACACCTTACTTCAGAAAGACTGGAACTACAAAAAGTAGCAATAGTACATGCAGAGAGTAGCAGTAATAAAAAAGGGTAATGAATGTATTCATAATAAGTTTTATTTAGTAATTTTTGGTATGAATATTACTTATATATTGGATTATATAAAATTGTCTTTGATTTTAGATGGAAACTTCCTAGAGCAGCAACAGGAGGCATTTGATGAGGTTCTGTTTCTGTTCCTGAGTTTGCCGCTGGCTACTGCATTATTTTAAAATGTAAGATGTGGATTTATCAACTTCCACTATAAAGAAAAAAACATATTTTATACGTTTTCATAAAATACGTTATTCTCTGAAGTACTTTTTGAGTTAGAGATCCACATGCTGTGTTCATTTCTTTGAACTCAGCCATTGCAGTGAGCTTAAAACTAGATTATAAATCATTAACTTTCACATCAAGCAGCTGATGCTTAGGATTTCTGAGTATTGGGAAGATTCTTACTTGCCTAAGGATGTCATCATTTAAGAAAACTCTTAGAAGGCAGAGACCCATACCATGGGGAGGAGATTCATAAAAACTTAACTCACAGGTCCAGGCATCACTGCAGAATTCAGATTTTAACCATTTACTGAAAAAGATATAGATGTTTCCAGCTGTTGACCTAAGTGATAGAAGTTTTCAGTGCATGATTCACTGCACTTTAACTTACTTTTTATGATGTCCTTTTTACAGCAAATACTGTTCTTTGGCCTGAAAAAGGCCAGGGATAGGGGAGGAAAAAGAGCACCAGATCTTCTAATTATGCTTTTGATAATTAGACTGATGACTTAATTTTCCCTAGGAGAATGTTCATTGCATTTAACTTTGAATATGTGTTATTCAATTAAAATGTACTGCACTTCTTAGGGGAAGAACATTTAATAAATGCAAAATCTAATAATATTTGTGTTTCTGTGTGTTATGAATCAGCACGTCCTCAGGAAGAATGCTATCTCTAACAGAACTGGTAAAGCTAATGAGAAATGGAATAGCTGTAATTAATACTTTGTAATTAATTCTGTCCAACTCCTTTTCATACTGAGATTACAAATTTGAATGAAAATTTCGGGCACATTTTTTTCTTTGTTTGCATAGTAAACAGAAAAACACACCTTACAAAGAACTTTGTAGGACTCCCTGAAAACCAGCCCAAAAGAATGTGAGGCTGATAGAAAACCCTGGCAATTTAATGTAGGCACAGTGTACTGAGCTGTGGAGTTCTACAGCTCAGCCTTTTCAGATGTTCACTGTGATCATCCCATAAATTAAGGGTTGATTGATCTGAAAAATGTGGGGCTACGTACCCTGTTAGTAAGTGAATATTGTGCTTGTGCCCTCTCTACTTGACAAACTAGAAAGCCTAGTTCAGTAATTTAAGCGAAGTATCACTCTCAGTGTTGCTTTTGCTGGTTTAACCAGGCAGTAACTTGTCACTTTTGTTGGACTCTATACAGGCTCCTATTGAGAAGAAACACAAGTTTGCTTTCTGGGCTTTTTTCTTCCTTTGGTGTCATTTGGGTGCAAAAAGGTTATTCAGATCAAAACTCTGTTTTGTACATGAAGCTGTTGGAATCTAAACTAGTAACTTCTAATAATGTCTAAGAACACATACTGTGAGATCGTTGAAGCCAGTCATGGGAGACTAAAGTTTTCAATAAAAATGCAGCACAGAATCCTCAATAGCACATCAAGAATAAGGGGTAGCAGAGGGAACTACATGCTATAGTAGAGGAAATAATAATGATTAAGGTGACTGTTCTGCTAATAAATAATAAATCAACAAGAGAGTCGACTGATAATAATACTATCAAGGAGCAGAAAAGAGTCTCTCTGCAAAATAAGGATTTTACTCAATGTGAACAATTTAGCACAGCTCTGAAGATTTTGCTCTAGTTGATCAAAGAGAATTTTATGATCAAAGGTGCTTTTTAGAGATGTAAAGGAACAGTGAGAAAATAACCTTTACTGAGTGAGCATAAACTCAATATGTAATTCATGACCTCTAACAGCATAAAATCCTATATCGTGGACAAAAAAATATCAGTCTGTACCTACCTTAGGACATACTAAAGGGAAAAAAAGCTCTTTTTTTTCTTTTGTAAGAAGAAAAGGAATGGGCCAGCCTTGGGAGAGATGTATGAGACAATATTTTTAATGTGACTAACAAAATGTGCAGGAAGGAAGAAAAGAGTTGGTTTGGACTTTGTTTTGTTTTGTTTTGGTTTTGTTTTGTTTTGTTCTTCCACATTTGAGGATCCTTCACAATTGGAAAGAGGATGAGTCTGTATAAGATGATCTGGTAGGAGCTCAGCTTTCCATTATCACAGGTTAATAAGAACAAACAGAACAAACAGTGCTGTTGGGACTGTAGAGAAATCACCAAATAAATAAGAATTACCTGGCTTCTCACTCATGACGGTTCAAAGCTTGGCTGAGGATTCTTAGCTCAGCACTCTGTAAGGAAGTGCACTCTTCAACACCTGTGATACAAGAAAGCTCAAAATGACTGAAATAATCTCAAACAGTATGGTTTAGGATTTAATTTACATTTATTCTTAAACAAGTTACTATTGAACAAGCAAAATAAATCTCAGATACTCTACTGATAAAATGCACCTACAAAGAAGTCATGGACCAGCAACATGAGAATATGTCCATTGTGGTTACATCATCTAGTGCTGATAGCCACGTACAGGTTATATTTATTTGTGTCATCCAGATATGATTCTGTACAGACAAGACTAGATTTAAACCTGTTGTACATATTAAAAGAAGCTGTGTTCGCCCATAAATTGGTGCTCCTAATAATGCATTGCTGAATCCCCAGTTCCTGTCTGGCCTTTGTTGCTTTTACTGTAGGGTTATTCACACCCTGCTATTGTCAGAGGGGTTCAACCCTGCTGTTTTTTGTTCCTGTACACACTCTGCTTCTGGAAAGAACTCCTCACACCCGGGCTTTTGGCAGGTGGCAGGTGTTTGACTATGCAAAGAGAGACACACTTACTCCTCCTGCAGCCCTTATTCTGCTCCAATAGTAGAACTAAATTAACAAACAGAAAACCATCCCCTTCCTCCTGTTGAAGCCACTTATTTGGCATTCATCACATGGCCAATATTACTCCATCATTGTTTTCTCAGGTGTCTTCATATAATTTATTTTTATTAATGAGGTTTTGATGACACAGCTCCAAGTCACAGCTAGTATGAATAACAAAAATTATTTTCTCAGCATAGATACAGGCAGAACCTCTAGCTATTTACATCCTTGTACAGATTTAGCTAACTTACACTTCAAAATTTACTCTGTGAAATGCCACCTTACTGTGAGGAATGTTTCTTTGTTAATTTTCCACAAATGAATTTTGATGAGAGTTGATCCTGTTAAAAAAATTCAAAGTAAGGACTTACAAATTTTGAGTGGCTGCTGAAAAAAAAGTATATAAAATATAATATTTGATTTTCAAGGATATTGTAATAATTAGTTGAATATAATGTTTAAGACCATAGGCTGTCTCGAGAGAAGGATTTTAGGAATTTCAGTGTTTTAATGATTTAATATCTTACCAGCTAAAAGGTCAACATCACAAATTATCTAACAAATAAACAATGTACATTCTGATCTCTGAAAGGTCATTAGGTTTCAAACATCTAATTGCAAAGGGGATTTTGGATCCTGGAAAGAAAAGCATTCTTACACTCATTAGCAGTGTGTGGAAACACGTAGCACCCATCTCCTGGACAAGTGATCCGAGGGAAGAGAACAGGTGAAAGACTGGAGTCATTAGCAATGCCTGGCTGAGAAGTTTAACACCTCAGATCTCACCTGTTTGCATGTAGATAAAAAGTGTATATATTAAAAACCTGAAATGAGAATTCAGTATTTTTCTTTATGAAAAGGTGTTCTCTTTTCTCTCGGTCTTTGTTTTGTTATCTGTGGTATAAAAGTCTTCAGTAGGCCATAAAAAAGCAACAGTTTGCTAATGAAATAGACAGTAGTTATTCTGTGTTAAAAATAATGTTACTTCAAAGCAGTTATTCTGAAATGTCTTAAAATCAACTTTATATTATAAAGGAATAGGAAAATAAAAATTAAGTACAATAACTTGCAGTTAAAGTAAAATTGCATGAAGATATAAACAGAATCATTTTCCATGTTTGCTCCTCAGTCTATTTTCTCATTTCATATACTGGATAAAATAAGTGAATAAATAATCCTGGAAGAAGGAACCATAACGCAGAACTTTCTGGCTCTGCATTAGGGTTCTAATCACCCTCCTGCAGAGTCATGCCCATTGTTCTACTCGCTCTCTTTCCAACCCAGTCATTTTTTCATTCTTTGTTCCATTTTAGCACAACTTCAGTGAGAGGGTGAAGACTGCTTCTATATTTCTGTGGAGACCTTCTTCCCTTCTCTGTAAAATGCCATGAGCCTGGTAAGTAGAGCTCATGACTCAATGCTGAGAGGAAAGACCGAGACCTTCAATCTTCCTGGACTTTTAACCATTGAAATATCATTGTCTAACCGTTAAGACCCTGTACAAATCCCCCTGCACTGTGGGATTCATTCCAAAACAAAGCAGCTAGAGTTCCATTTTGTGAGGAACCTTTTCCAGTTTGTGTGTCCAGAGCATTCTGGATGCAGCCTACTGTACCAGGAAAGAGAATCTCTTTTCCAGATCTCAGTCTGAAGAACCTAGGCCTTTTACATGTTCTTCAGGCCATTTTAGTTCAACAGTGAGATTTTAAAACATTGAATAGCTACTAACTAGGGGTCATTCAAGTTACATGACTAGCTTTTTAAGCTTTGATTCCTTCTGTGTCCTTCTAGGCCTGGGCTATCCTAATCAGAAACAATCTACAACTTATATGTGATGCTGAATGCAAATCCTGCTCTGGATCCTAGTTGTATCTCTTTTTTCTTAAAGCACAGACAAACAACAGGCTCAGTACCAAGTCATCAATTCACTTTCAAGAGAGGCTGTTATATTTGAATGAAGAGCAAAGGAGAAACTCTTCACACTGCCAGTCAAAGTCTCACCTGAAAGCACCTGGTCCCAAATGAATCTGGCACCTGCCTATGTGAAAAGTCTTTCCCTGTTGTCCTCTTTGACTCTCAGTGGAGTAGTATGGAAAAGTCCTCAAACAGGTCTTAGGTGAGACGAGGCAAATGTCAGATTCTGCTTGGAGACATTGCTCTTAATTGTCACTTCTCAGCCCAGGCCAATACTTCATTATATAAGTACCTCAAATTTGTTCCAATTCCAAGTGAAATAAGTTAGCTTAAGCTCAAGCTCCAAAACAAGTAGGAAAAACATTTGACAGCTGGCATGAATCACAGTGATGGTGAGGCAACTTAAGAGTTTTGTTTCCTGCAAACTTCATCACAGACCTTAAAGACCTGAACTATAATCTGCTTGACTCCACTAAGTGAATGTCTAATCTCTGGCAACTTTACTAAGAAAGGAAAATATGAGCAGTTTGAAGACTGACACGGAGCAACCATGCACATCAGGAGTGTGCACTAAGGACCTCCATTGCAAAATGCATTTGTTCAATGTCCTTCTATCTTATACATGTTAACAGGATGTCAATCCAAGATCTCTGTTGATTGTCAATTTTTATTTAATATTTTGATTTTGTAATCTCCAGAACACTGTGTGTAAATTCCTGGTTTTCATCAAGTGCTAGAATAAGTTAGTAAGTTTGTAAGGCTTACCAAGGTACCCTATGGAGCAAGATTTTTTTCCACTTTTGCTATTTACATTGTAGTTTTTAGGAGGACATGAAAGACCTGACTTCACTACTGTCGTGGTTCTGGCCAGGACAGGGTTAATTCTCCTCTGCAACCCACCACAGTGGTGGTGAGGGAGAAGTGGGCCAAGCAAGAGGTACATGGTCTGGGGTGTTTCAGTGGGAACACTAAAT
This sequence comes from Corvus cornix cornix, assembly GCF_000738735.6. NCBI lineage: Eukaryota > Metazoa > Chordata > Aves > Passeriformes > Corvidae > Corvus > Corvus cornix. Next base: position 9,164,072 of record NC_046334.1, on the reverse strand, counting down.
TGGGGAATACCATTCCTAAAATACAACAACTACTGAATTTGAATCTACTGAAAAAAGGAACTGGAACTGTTCTTGAAAAAGCATGGTAAGTGCACATGAAAATGCAGTAGTTAGAAGATTGAAGGAAAAAAGTGCCTGTGAATTGATCAGTCATAAAGATCTCTAATGGGAGCTGGAAGAGAAAAGGTCAGCTAAGAAATCTAATAAAAAAGGAACTTGTGATTTTGTGCTCTCTCCTATTTCCATGGTTTTTGTTCCCTCCCACTCAGTTTCATCTTAAAGGTGTAAATGATGCAAGTTTGTAGTAGATCTGGATTTGCTTATATTTATACTGAAATTTATCTCATTGTATCAACTCCTTGCATTCTCAATGTAAATGTGTTTACAAAACCACCTATCCACCTGAATATTTGTATATAGCCAAAACCTCTGAAGATTTACAGTCTGAGATTCATTAACTTTGTTCTTTAGTAGTCTTTATTTAGAAGAATAAAATATGAAGAATTTACAAGAATATGACTGTAAATGGAAAGTGATGGCTTTAATTAAACTTAAGGATGAGAAAGAAGGCTGAAGGTTTTAAACAAATTTGAACTTATTACTGAAATGCCTGCTTGAATATATTACTGAAATGTCTATTCAAACCATCAGTTTTTTCTCAGAGATATTTTCATACCGTATTTGGTAAAAAAGACTTGGAATAGCAACAGTAATATAGAAGCTGTATAGGAAAAAACAATATAAAAAGAACCAAAACCCGTTGGCCAATATGGTAGCTCAGAAGAGAAAGCCTGCCTGCTTAAAATTAAAAATATGCAACTGTGACAGTGTTGGGAAGAACACATTTTCATTCAGCTCAAGGCTCAATATTAGCATGCAAAGAAGCTGAGGACGCCTTTTCAAAGCGTAAGTATTTATGAAGTAGATGGAAATGACTCCAGATCAGTTGGTTAGAGCAGGGTGTTAATAATGTCAAGGTCACAGGTTCAATCCCTCTATGGGCCATATACTGAAGGTTTGGACTCTACCATCCTTGTGGGTGCTTTCCAACTCAGATCCTGCAAATGCTTCAGCTCAGTAAAATTACAGGGGAAGTGAAATTACTCAAGGAAATATTAGAGGACTGAGCCTACAAAGTGCGTAGGCAAAGGACAGATAGGAATCCAGGGGCTGCGGAAATTTACCTCCCCCCTGCCCCAAAATGACTATAATTTTCTTTTGCTTGTGGCAAGACAGAAATCGACCACTGGCTTAAGCATCAGCAGAGGCTGGTTATTGACCAGTTAATTAATCTATAGCTTTGAACTGAGCACCACTTCTGTGTTGATACTACTGATTTTAATAGCACAGATAAGGTTGATGATTTATTTGTAAGATTTCTTTTATAAAATTGTGACTTTTCATGCCTAGGTGAGGGAATTCAGATGAGATAAAAGCTGTTACTTGGTCAGACACAAATGTTCTTACTGGTGTGTTTTCCCCTCCCTTTTTTCTTCCTTTAAGGAAGAGCAGGATTTTAAGTAATTCATTGGAAATTAAGACATTGGTTTTCAAAAATGTAGAAGCATTGACTTTTTATCTGAAGATGCTGGTTCACTTGCCTGTGAAATCACTTTCTATAGGAGCCTGCATCATAGACATAGGAGGAATTTCTCGGGTTATCACAAATTTATATGTTAGCCTTTGTAGATTCACACCATCAGTTAAAAATGTTTAATTCTAATTCCCATAATCTTCTAAAATCTCCTTGTGTATGGATACTTTGTGGATAAAAGGGGGTACAAGTATTCAAAATACCATGTTTTTCTGACCTCAAAACATTTCATTGAGATTATTCCTATATAATGGAGATGGAAAACACCTGAGGTAGACACGTTAGCTCTGGCATAATGTATTCTGGCACACCTTCACAGAGATTCAGGCTTTAGTTCTTGCTGTGATGCTATGCTGTCTCCAGGTGCATATGCTGTATGTCTCATGTGCTGATGCTATAGTCTGAGGGGGAAGAGATAATGTCTTTGTGCCAACCTCATTGTTCAATCTAGCAAAGCTCTTCCAGCAGTGTTACCACATTATGATGGACCTTTCAAAACTTTCTCAGCTGAGGGAAATGCAATTTTTGTAAATAATAAAATAAACTCGAACTTTATGAAAAAATCTCACAGAACTGACCTTTAAATGTTCTAAACACCAGTAGTTCTATGGCATTACAATTTATTTAACCTTTGAGAGAGTGTTCATTTAAGTCACTCCAGCTTTATTGCTTTTTAACTGTAAGAAAAGGAATTATGTCACAAAAGGTGGTTTTGTTCTCATTGGATAACAAACTTCACTGCATTTTATATTTTTAGTCATTCGTTTACAGGACAAGTCATTTGGTATGCATAGCTCAAAGTCTCTCTGATTTTTATTTAAAATACTATTTTCAAGACTACATAAAAAATATTTGCTATGCGTTTTTCCTCCTTCATAGCATTGCCCTCTAAGATTTCTAATCTAATGATGCAGGGCTTAATGAGACCAAGTGACTCTGCTATCATCTCAGGGCTTATTTTATCTCTTTAATATAAGATTAACCATAAATTTCAATCGTAACGGTGTTGCATATCAGAATATTAAAGTAATAAATACTAATAGTCATAAGAGTAGAAGACCTTTCAGTCAATTTGCTGCATCCTTTTTCTTCTTGAAAAGGGTCTGTTCTAATCTCCATTTCAAGAGCAGTGTTTAAAAGGTCTTATTTCATGCACAGAATTGAAATACTCTTTTGTTGTGTCTAAGACAGGTTCCTCCTGAAAAGCCAAGTGGTGTTTATTTGCTGGAAAGAGAGCTTTTGGCCTGAAAAAAAATTGGGAAAGGGGGGACAATGGTGCTCTTTTGCTTTTTTCTTCTGAACAGTAATATCTGGACTTTTGAGCGTACCATTCCTCTGAATATTTAGAAAAAATACAGTGCTTTTCCACTTATTGTTCAGGCTTTAAAATGGAGAAAAAAAACAAGACCATTTTCATGAATGCAAGAACCAATTCAGGATGCCATTATAGGTGCTGTGTTTGTGCACAGGAGTCCTACATCTGCTTTGGAGTCCTCCACAAGAGGGATTTAAAGCATTGTTGGGAGCATCTATCTGTAGATCTACATCTTCAGCAAGATTTTGAAACTGAGACATACTATCACCTTTCATAGTAGAGGTCATTGAGAGCCACATAAATTTGGGTCAGAAGTGCTTAATAGTATAAGTTAGATCTATCATTAAAGATGAGAAATCTCAAGGTAAATGTTGAAGTGCTCTTTTGTCATTCACATGAGTGGTTGGCCCTGAAAGCCATGACATATAGAGCTGCTAACTGATCCTGTCCCTCAGCTGTTTTTTCATCCTGTGTGAATGACCTATTGTTTGACAAGATCCACTGAAATCACCAGAGACTTTCAAGCCAGTTAGGTCAACTTCAGCATTTCTGTAAATCCATCTTCTCATGAGCAGAAAGATATACACGTCCAAAACTATATTTGTCTTTTTTGAGTAGCTAAACAGCCACATAATTTATTTTCAAATATAGAAGTCTCTATGAATACCTTGCCACTTTAAATTCTATCAAATATTATACACTTTCCATAAGTGTACTGCCTAAGTTGAATGCTTTTAATGAAAATATTAATGCATATTTAATGAACAGGGTTTATAGCACACTTTTAGATTTTAACTTCATCCAGTATATCTGAAATGACTCTGAAACTTTTGACTTTTATCAATGTTACACGTTCCAACCATCAGTTATGTACCATAATCACCAGAATATAGTGCTCACCAGACAGAATTATATTAGATGAGAAGCATAATACAACTTTAATTGGTTAATAATACACCTGCATGATTAACTTTTGAGTATGTATAAGTCATATTTCTGAAAAAATAATATGTTCTACTAGGTACTTTCCATCTATCAAACTATATGATTTTTTTTAATTCAATTTTTTTTAACTTCTGTTTTTATAATTTAAAAAAAAAAAGACCCAGTAAATAATCTCAGATCCCTACCTACAGTGTAATTCTGATATGGCAAGTGAATTTATAATCACAAAAACAGTTAAAAATATGTTTTCTTGCTTTGTTAGAATTTATGACAATATGGTAACAAGTATTACCATTGCTATTCCTTTCAGCTAAGTTTTTCATAAAATCCAAGCATAAATTTTGTACTTGGATGGATTCTTACAGCTATTTCACAACATGATACAGCAATCCTTTATATTCTATGTTATGTAAAGAACATAGATGACGATAAGGTGGAAGTCTGTCTATCTATACTATGAAGACTTGCTGTATACTATGAAATATGAAAGCCTGTGCAGGGAGGAGGACTCTGCTCTTTCCCTGAAAATAACAACAAAAAAAGTGCTTAACAAACTTCTACGCTTAACAAACTTCTACATGTACCAGTTGAAACGTGGAGAATGACACATCAGTACAGAAACCTTTATAAATGTGGATTGTAGTATTCCTTAGAGAAGTGAGAACAGAGAGATATGATAGCTTTGCCTCAGCTGTGACGTAAGAAGGGTTCAAAGATAACTCTGTGGAATTGGTTTGAAAGTGACTCCTGCCCTATCCAAATTCAATCAGGTAGGCCGTTTTGGACAACAGGATGAGATAGACAGACAGCTGCAGTGCTTCTTCTTTACTTTTCCTCTGAGCATCTCCTCAGTGTGGATACCCAGACATAGCTAAATTTCAGTGCATGCTTCCTCCTGTACATTTTCCACTTATAGGCTGGAGGGTATGGTGGGCTCCTCTTTCACACAATCTATTCTAATCTCAATGGGACTCTTTCACAAAGAAATTTTTGTTATTTCTTCCTGGTTTTCCTGATATCTACAAGTAAAGGTTAATTCTCTCCAGTGTCGGGCTGTATCTGTCTCTGCAAGGCCAACGTTTTGTTTAGGAAATGTAGATTGGATATGTAAAAAACATACAAAGAAGATATATATTTCCTTTAGTTGACTTCTCAGTTTTTTCATTGCCTTTTTTAACTCATGGAATCATGGAGCACCCTAAAATTGTCCATGCTTCCTCTGTTCCAATACATTGGTACAATATCTTTCATTGTAAATTGTGCTTTCAAGGCCTAGTTAATATAAAGCATCTGAGATGTTTAGGGAGAGGAGATATTTGCTCTAATGCAGCAGTATGACTAAGAAAAAAGAGCTTCAAAGAGACTTTCTAATGTTTTAGAATTTCCAAGTTAAGAAGAAGCTGTTAAATATTTGGGGGAGGGAATAACTTATTTTCTGCAAATGAGTCTATCAGTTAATAGAAGCAATGTAACACAATTAAAATTAGGTGGCTAATATAGGCAGAGGTTTCCATCTGGCATCTTATTAATAGAAGAAAAACAAGAACAATAAACAATTTCTCTAGACTGATGGTTTCTTCCCTTCATTGAATCTCAATACTAAATGTAATTAGGATCTCTGAGCCCCAATGACTAATAGAAATTTCTCTCTTCAGCTTCCCTTTGTGCAGACTAATGAAGTAAGTAAAATATCTTTGTTGTCTACTGGAGAAGTATTCTAGACTTTAGCTTCATGTCAGGCATAAATCAAGCCTCACAGTACTTTATATCCTCAGACTATCCCAAGGAAAGAGAAATTAATCAAGAATAACGCCATTAGTGAATGCCTGGAGGGCAGCCATCTTATTCTTTTAAACCAATGAATAAACTGCAAGTATACAATCAGAGTTTTAATTGATTAATGTTTGCACAGAAAAGGAAAACAAAGACAGTTATAATGTTCTTTTTAACAATTGAAAAATATTCTGACTCCAAGTTTTTATTGCTGAAATCTATCACGTTTTGTATCCTGCTGTTTCTCACAAATATTTTGTTCCTAATTTCATGTGTTTGTTTATATACTCATCACATGCTTTATAAAAATTAATAAAAAAGAAAGAAAAAAAAAAAAGAGAGACAAATCCTTATGCCAAAGATTCATTTTAAAATATTTCAGGACATAAAAATACATTGTAGGATTTATGTTTGGGTATTTTGGGATGCTTTTTTTCAGTATTCCATGAGAAATACTTGTATAATCTGTAACTAAAATTACTCTAAGGACCTGATGAACAAGTTATGATGATTCATGTACTTGCACTTGCTTGCACTTTCTGTTTCAGTATCAAGATTGTTGGATGCCAAGCTCTGATTTGGGGATACTTTGGACCATAAACTCTTTCCTGAGATTCTGACTTCCATCAGCCTAGATATATATTTCTACTCAGATACACCTGTGTTTCTGAGAGTTTTTCCTCACTCTATTATTAAAAAATAAAGTACATAATAATGTAACATGAAAAGCTGCCGCAGCTTTGTGTTCAACTTGGCACTGGGAAGTTTTCTAATGCAATAATCTCTATTTTAATTAATTTATTTAAATATCCAGAAAATAGCTATAAATTACCTCGTGTCAAGACTCATGTTTCCTGTAACGATTTTTGAAAGAAATGTAAGATTACAGTCACATGAAATTATTGCGGTATTGTAAACCTACCTTCTACAAGATACTTCCCTATTATTTGATCCACATTACTTGACTTAAGGCATGTTATTATTTACTCTTCCAAGAGAACTCAGATCTATTAATAGTCCAGACTTATAAAACACTGAGAAAAACCCTGGGGTTTTTCTATTTTTTTGATTAAGTGAATCACATTCTTTTAAGGGACTTATTTTCAAACATTCTTTGGTAAAAACGGTTATAACAATGTGATCTAAGAGAATGAAAAATTCCATGTTGCACGATCCAGATCTAGTTTTAAGTCATTTTAAAGCATGATAACTGGTCAAAATTGAAACCATCTACATTTATCAGGAAAACTCTAAAAACAAAAAGCACAAATAAAATGAATGGAGACAGACAGTAAGTAAAATAAAATTATCCATCAGCTAACAAAAATTGTTACCTTAGTGTTGTAATGCTAGATTTAGTTTAGCAGCTGCAGCTTTCTTGAAAGCTCAGCAGAGCTGTTTAGGGCAATGCAACCCAGTCGCTATCCGGTAGTCCATTTCTGACTCCGCTGCGGTTTTGCTCCAGCCAGCTATCAGCCTTACAACACAGGGATGGTGAAGGAGGCGAGAAGGGTCTCTCATGAGGATTTGAGAGGACTTTAATGACATCTTGTCCCCTCAATCCCCAGAGACACCTCGTGATCCTGGCGCAGGAGGGTTTTGTCAGGGGTGCAGGGATGCTCCCAAGTCAACTCAGTACTCTCTATTTTAGCTTTTCTCTGGAAGTATTTATTCCACTTTTATGTGTGCCATGGTTTTCAAGGAGTTTGTTTGATCATAAACTAGTTTATCAAAAAGTGTTGCATTGGGACTGTGAGGACCATATATGGTCTAATATAGGGGGCACCTGAGGTGATCACAGTTTCCTGCTCCAGAGAAAGTGTAATCTATAATCTCCAGATGTAATTACAGCAAAATTTGTAGGTGTTATGATGCAATCAGATTAGATATTCACACATTAGACGTTATGAACTGGCTTCATTAAAAGAATTTTTTTAAAATGAATAGTGGAGAAGAACGATCGTGCCTTCACACAGCACATCCTAACTTCTGGCTGTTCTACAGTGTGTATCTGTCTTTTTAAGGGAAAGAAATTGATCTCTTTCAAATACCTATGGAGTATTGGCACTGTATTTTTCTCCCCAGCTGCTTGCAATAGAACATATAAATTAATCTTGCTCTGAATGTTTAGGCTTATCATTGATACCCACTGAAAGAGGGACACTTTACATTCCCTAGATTTATAAATTGGGATTTGGAGCCGTTCAGGCTTATTTGTTCCTGGAGAGATTAATCTTGCTAGCCTTGATCTCTATGCTTCGTCAAATACGGGTCATGTACTTTAGTGCTGCCTCTTACTCTTTCTACCAATTATATCCATATGTGCTTTTCCTCCCATATTTCACTATAAATACATTAAAATAGCAAATTTCACTATAAATACTTGGAAAAAACAGGCAAGGAGAGTTACTTAGTGTTGGAGAGAAACTAGATATTTAGTATAGGCATATTATTTTAAAATCATCTTTCATTACATGGTCCCTCACTCTTTTCCCTCAATTCCCTACATAGCCTGGGCAGATAATATGAATGACATTTAAAAGGCTTTTCCATGCTTCTCTTAGAAATTACTTACGTACATGTAAATAACATCTGAATAAACATGATTCTTCTTAGTAGTTTATTTTCTGTATTTTTTAACTGTCTTTTTTAGTGTAGTTTCAACTTAAAACAGGAATTTTGCTTGCTACATGAATTCAGTTGATACATTCATTTTATTTCTATGGTACTTAAAACTATTTCTAGTTTAAAATTCAAAATGGTCTCAGGAAAGAGGATTGTTTCTAAAACCAGATCGATATACTGCTTTTGGAAGTAATCAAAATGAGCCCTTTAATAGATCTTCTGTCTTTAAAATAAAATACAAATATTCTTTGTTATGTATTTGCTGAATAAAAATTTAAATCTAAATATTCTCAAAGGTGCTTACTTTGGAAGTTTTTAAATATGTGTGGCAGTGGTAGGATCAAAATGAGTAACAGTCTAAATATTGCATAATTATTTCTTTCTCCTTCTGAGATTAATGTACTTTCAGAAACACATCACTCAAGTTCTTTCCCTGACCTTTAGGACATCCAGCAGTCAAGATTCAAGAATGAATGGGATTCTAATGGATACTCATTCCCATTAAATGGCATGTAGATACAGTATTTCTTTAATATATTCTTACCCTGCTCATAATTTTTCTGTTCAGCCCTATTGTTTCACTGGGAAAACTGAAAAGCTGTAATGTGCAAAATTCTTGGTGATTAAGTAATTTGGAGGAGGAAATTCAAAGACATCAGAAGATCAAAGTGATAATAGTCAAAACAAATGAAGCCTGCATTTGTTGCCCAACTTCTGCTTAGAGAAAACTAATTTTATTGTTTTTGTGAATGCAATGCTCTTTGGCAATAAGGAGTTACAGTATCTTGTTAAAGGGGGAGGGTTATAATATTTTGAGGGTTATTCCATTCATTTAGGACCATTACAAAATCATTAGTTTTGTAATACTAGAAAAATCATGTGACTTTTTGTTACCCTTAATATTACTGAAAAGTCCATTTATACTTTTCAGGCAAGAATGTGCCATGAAAGCCTTTAATTAAATTCATTAAAAATTGCACTGCGTTGATTATTCACTCTTACTTACCTGAGACATGATTATACAAAATAGGATAATCTGTTCCCTGGCTGTAACTTAGATAATAAAGTACCTAACAGGAGTTGCCATGGTAATCAAAGTTTAAAAAGTGCTTTTTCAGTCAGGAGTTCAGAAATTAAAGGACTTGTAATGTTGTTACTTTTCTGGAGCAGAGGTCTGCTTCCAATGGTTTTAGAAGCTTGTCAGAAAAAGTAATGTGATTCTTAAAAACTTCACTTTTACCGTGTTCTTTACAGAAATACTTCTAAATTGTATGCTAATTACCCCTTTCCTAAACTTCTGTGTTCCAGTTATCTTGAGTTTTGCTTGACAGAGAGGAACTAAAAGACAGAGGTCTAAGACAATTGATTATGAAGGTACCTAAAATTAGGGCACTTGCAGTTGTTACTCTCTTGCATTGAATTGTGAACAGTGAATTTAAGAATCTAAAATTCTGTTTGGACTGACACTGTTCAGCAAGTTCATTAAGTGTGAGGAAAAAGATGATGATTATAAATTACAGAGATGCTACAGTGCTTTGTGGACAAGTGAGCTGTGGCAGAGTCCATTCTGTATTTTTGTTATTGTCCTAGGTTACAGTGTAAGATGTAACCAGTAGTATGTATTCTATTATCATCTTCACAAGCTGTTAAAACAGGTGGGGCAGTATTCGTTATCTCCTACCATGACTCATCCTTGATAACTCCCTCCGGGAACTATCTCTGTTTAATGGGCAATCAAGCACCCACCACATGACTCACAGAATTACATCTATGTAATTGTGAGATGCTCTGCCCAGGAGGAGGAGCCAAGCATTCCCACCTGGATATAATCCGGGGTTCAGAATAACACAAGCAGTCCTTACCTACTGGATTCCCAGAGGACAGGAGCTACCACTGGACCTTCAGGTGAAGACCAGACCTTTCTGTAGGATCACTGCTTCAACAGGATCACTTCATCTGGAGTGCTACCACCACCCTGACTGTCAGGTTGTATCCTGACTCTGGCAGTGTTCTTGTACTATTGCATTTATTTTAATTTTCCTATTAAATTATAAATCTGACTTGTGATCTCCCAGTGGTTTGTTTTCAAATTAGTACACTTATGAATATAGGACAGGAATAATTTCTGAAAGTAAACAAAACCAAACAGAAACAGTCATAGAGCAAAGAAAGAACAAATCAGCCAGATGTAACAGTTTTAGATGTTATGCCACTGTATCAAACTTTTCTGAGTCTCAGGGTCTGTAGAAAGTTATAACACTGAAGGTATGTTGTACACTATTTCTAAAGGTAAAGAATGAATTTTCAACATTCTAAACATTTAAGGAATACCTACAGAATCATATAAACCCCATAATCGTATTCCACAAGAGTAGACAAACATTTACAATACTTGCTCAAATGACTGGTATTATTGAATAATGCATATAATAATATTTCAGATCCTTTTGTGCAAATGTTTCTGTGAAATATAAGAGGCTATTTCCAATAATCACTTTTACATTGGGAAAGTAATATTTTTATGTGAATGAATGATCGATGTTAATTATTTTTTAATCTTTCTCTTAAAATAATAGCTCCGCTTTGTGCTCTGCTTCAAAAATATTTTAATTTATATATCCATTCTCATAGAACAGACAGCAATAATAAGGAATGAATAGGAAAGAGAACAATTCATCAGGAACTCACTGAAATTTGTTTGTCTACATGATTTAAGCAAATACTAAAATCCAAAATGTGTTCACATCTCGTCTTGGACAGAAAGTTGGATCAAATTCATCAGACTGTATTTGTAAGTAATACTCCATCAAACTCTAATTAAAATTCGCTAAAGTAGTGATCACAGGGCAGCATTACATCGTAATTAAATAGAAAGTAATCTAAAATGTTAAAAAGTAAAAATGTTAAACATCTCCCATTTTGCTTTAACAATGAAATTAATCATATTTTAAATCAAAGTTTTCAATTTGTAGGATTTATTTCAGTGAAGAAGTGAGAAATAACTCCTTTATAATTACTGTAAAAGAGATATTAGGAGGGAAGGACTCAATATTCCAGGCCAGATTGCAGTGAAATAGCAAGAACAGCATTTAAACACCCTGTCCACCATATAGCATAATAATGGTTCAGAGCACAAATACTCCACTTGCAATGGATCACATTGAGGTCTCCAGGTTTTGATCCCTTTAAAGCGTTTGCTTTTTAAGATGCACAGAAATATTTAAAATCTGATTCTCTTTTTCTTTAGCTTAATGTACAGGTATGTTTCTACTGGTAAATGAGGCATCCCTTGAAGAGCTCTTGGGGTACAGAGGCCACCTGACATGACAATCTCTCATGGCAGTTATGTGAAGTCTCTTAGCCACCAAAGTGGGGTGACTGCATCCAAACTGGCTCTTAAGTGTGCCTGGAACATTTTGGCTAAAATAACATCTGTGAATTCATTGGAAAACCACTAATTGCCAAGGGCCATAGGAATCCTGGAAAAACTCTTACATTCCAGTCAGTTAGGAGTGTTGCTGGACACAATTTAATTCAGTAAAATAGGCAAATTGCAAGTTTTTATCGGAACTTTTTCTGTTCTAACTTTTTCCAGGATTTCTAATCTAGGAATTCAAAGTGGTGAGAAATGTCTAATAAGTCTCACAAAACATACAAACTTAAAGCTCAGTTGTAAATAAATATATACACTATATAAAATGTATTCCGTTTGTTTTTCCCTCTTCAAAGGCTTACAATAATGCATTCTTTTACAAGAAAATATTTGTAAGTTAATTTTGTTATTCATCTTCATACTGTAAAAGTATATCAAATTAGTAATTTCTTTAAATCAATATTTTTCTTTTGGGGGTAACTCAGTTTTGTATCCTGTTAACTGTGAATAAACTAGCTTCTTTTTTTTTTTTTTTTTTGTAAAATTTAACACTGAGAATACAGTAGAAGAGTCTCTATGGCAATCTCTATAACCTAGAAAAGGAGTTCAAGCCACTACTTAATTCAAAGAACTTTTACTATCCTTTACTTATTCTTAAACCAGCTAAGAAATATTTGACTTACACTTTTATCTGGCATTAGTTTTTAAGTGTTGACCTGACATTCTTAGTACATATTTAAAAGTGCAATGCTTTTAAAATGTCAAAAAACTTTAAGTGTTGTCCAAAAAATTAAGACCTTGTGATAGAATATGAGGAAAATTTAAAAGAAGCTAAAAGCTCACAGCATTTAGAGCCATGTTAATCATTAATAAAATGAATGAAAATATACTTAAAAATAAAACATATTGAAAAAAGAACTTATGGTACAGCATATATTTATGTGCAGTTAAATAAAGTATGTATGGTATAGTTCTTGGATAGGTGTTCAGTGTAAGGTTGTGCATTTGAAGCCAGACCTGCTTCTCACCAGGTGGAAAAGGAGAAAAAAATATTCCTTTGTTGTCTTTTATTGTTTGTTTTTCTATTTATTTCAGGCCAGATCCTTAAGTCCCTAGCTAGTCTTTACTGCTACAAAATTCACATTATCAGGAGTATTTCTCTTGATTAAAGAATGAGTCAAGTAAATTTCCTCCACTATTCTAATTAGTAAATGTGTCATTTGCTGCAAGGATATCCCAGTAGACAGGTTTCTGATTAGACTCATATGTAGCACACATAAGGAAAATACATACTGTGCTAACGAAAATATGGGATTTAAACATTGTAACTGTGACTTTGGAGATCTAAGCATTTAAGACTTTAAAAAGCCTTCAAGTTAATTTGACTTGAAATTTGAAGAAAATAACGAAAGGTCTGTTATATGTGTAAACACCTATAACCTATAGATGCAGGACAATCTTTTTCCACAATATTGACAAGAATTTAAGCAGACAGTTCAGAGAGAAGTAGCAGCATGGGTGGGTAATCAAAACTCATTAAACTGGTGAGATGAGGGATGTGAGTGAGGAAGGCTTGAGCATTAATGCCAGGCACACTGAAATACCATGGGTTTTGAGCTGAAAAATATATGTTTGAGAGGATACTTACATCAGTTTTTGTAATGAAGTCTTCCAGCATCCTTGCCTACTTTGAGCATATTGTTTTAGGCATGATAATTTTTAGAGATACTTCCAGATGCTAAGCAGTTCCTGTAACTTTCATAGTATCTTCTACTCTTACTAAGATAATAAGGCTAAAGCCCCTTCATGTGATTAAGCCAATAAAAAATATTGCATCTTTTGCCTAGCACAAAGCGTTTTCAAAAGGAGAAACTGATTGTGGCACTAGACTTGTAGCAGTCTACGGGACCATGGCCAGTCCGAAGGAATGCAGTCCCATACCTATGTTTGCACACTAAGCAAGAAATAGGTAGGAAGTGCTCTGGTAGTTTCCAGAGTCACAGTATCTCTAGGCATCACAAAAACTCTCTTGAAAATACAGAACTTTAGAGATGTCTTGAGGCACATAGATGAGGATTTTTTTCCTCTCTCAAAATTACTGCAGCTGAACGTCTGACTTTAAGCTTCCTGCCCCGTTGAGCTGACAATTCTGAATTTGTGATGGCCACTCCTGCAGTGCTGTGAACCTCCTGAGTTACCCTGCTGGGACAGTAAATCTGCTGGAAAGCATAAATTGGGCACTAGGACTTAGATTGATGTTTTAAGGGGTTTTGAAGAGGTAAAAGAGAAATAGAGGTGTTGCAGAAGATAAGGACCTGGAGGATACCTGAATTGATTTCAAGTGTTAGCAATTGGCAACCACTTTGTATCAATTATCAAGCTGTTGCCAGGGCTTAGATTTCAGCTGGGATAAATGAGATGGCATCTTTTTCAGCCAGGTATTTTGATTTAAATCCAGGAAAGCCTTTTATTTTTTAGTAGAAGTGTATTTGTAGGTATAATTTTTCATAACATATGGTAATAAACTGGTAATATTAGCAAAAACAAGAACAGAAGCAGGAGTAAAAATAGTAAATGAGGAAAGTTTCCCTATATTTATTTTCAGACGCTCACTCTCCCACCCAAATGTTTCTAAGTCACGTCTAATATTTCAAGTCAGAACAATAACACTTATCAAATCTAGAATGGTTTGCTTTACTTCTGCGTCCTTGCATTACCTCTGCTTACAGAATTTATAACCCAGTCACATCCAAATATCTGTTTTACAATCTGTCTAAAATACAAAACTTTCTGATGCACCTGTTCTTCCATCTATTATGCATTATAAATTTTCTCTCTTACTCTATCATTTATTTTACTTTGGAAGCTTACCCACTGCTCAAGAGTTGTTTCTACAAAGTTAGAGCAATGAAAGAAATATTGAATAAAGGCTGTAATACAATTGTAAACATTTTAAATTAGTATTTCATCCAAAATCAAATCTACAGTTCTTATTGTATTTGGTTGCTGCACAGATTGCAAGACTCATGTTCTTTCCGAGCATAACATCAATAAGCTATTTTCTCCACCAGCTGCTCGTGTTTGGTTTGTTGTGACTATTAACCATAGAAATATCTCAGTATTGGATCTCACTGAGGAAAAGACTCAAAGCATCTTGATTTCTAGCAGTTGTTGCTGGATATTTCCTGGTTAAAGTCATTCATAGTAATATCAAGTTCTTTGCCAGTCTCTAATATCTATAATTCAAACATGTCCTGCAAACATTTTTATCTATGTTTGTAAATGTATGCATATACATCTGTGGGTAAATGTACATGTATATATATATATATACACGTGTATATATGTATTTTTATATGTGTATTCCATTCAGTACTTGAAAAGTAAATCTTTTTTTATAATAATCCACATAGTACAAGGCTATGTCCAGGACAGAGTCACACTTACACAGGTTGTTCTATAAAGGGTCCCTTGGCAGGCACAAAAAAAGTCTTGGAAGCTGCTGTAACTGTTGATATTGCCGGGAATGTTACTGTGAAGTGATGACCAACACCTCAGTTTATTCAGTTGGGCCAGGTTCAGTTGCTTTGAATACAGTGTGGCCAAGATATTACTTATGTGTGAGGAATTTCAGTTAAAGCCCCAGCATTATTGTTCAGGGTAATTGTGGCAGATACTGACTCCTAAATGCCCACTTCCCACGCTGATGTTGCAGCCATATGTTTGTGGGGAGCTTTGCTTGCTGAACGTTTGAGTTTTTTCTCCTGGCAGTACTCTGGCAAGTCCAAAGGCTGAAATACTGTTTTCCCAGACAGAAAAAAGTTTCCATGGACCAGAGCTGTCATTTTTAAAGGCACATTCCATGTGACAACTCTAATTTCTCTTAAATTCCAAATGTTAATAGTTCCCCTTGGCTTCCTTATCTTTTTAGTGCACACGTGTATAAACCTAATTTTTTTTCCCAAGCTTACCAATCAAAGCAGTACTTATGATGTAGCATACATGGGTCTACTGAAATAGAAGAAAATGTTAAACCCTGGCAATGTCTCTATATTATCGTAGAGTTTCCTACTAATTAAAGAGTTCTTTCTGATGTATCTAAAATCACAAGAAACTTGACTTTTGAGTGTGACATGACCAATATAATAATCACAGGCAACAAAGAGAAGGAAATGTTCTGCTGACAGATAAATTTTCTTCCCGTATTCTTAGGTTTTGTTTGTTTTCATCGGTCATTTCATGGGAAGCCTATAGGCAAGTAGAGGTATTAGGCAGAGCTGGTTACAGACTGAACTTATGTTTTGAAAGCTGTGTTTTAAAGAAGTCTCTTTGGCTATGGTTTTGTCAAATAATGAAATTTCTTACAATACATTTGGAAACTGGATCTGCTGAAACATAAACACATTTGCATTTGTGAATGTTTGAGAGAAATCTAGACTTCCACCTTATGGAAGTACCTGTGAGTTGTCATCAGCTTGTTGGTGAGAAACTCCCGAACCAGGAAGCACTGCAACAATCAAAAATAATTTTAGACTCTTTTAATCTAATAGGATTATTTTATAAAATAATACAACACTTTAAATATGCATTTTTTTATTATCACATCTCATATATGCAAATTAATTTTCTGACTTTAGAAAAACACCCTTTTTTCCATGGTACAAATGCAGTTTTACAGATTGGAACAGATGGTGGTTTAGAGTGAAGATGTACTAAACTATTATAAAGGTCTAGTTACTGGGATACTGTGTGGTGACAGATGTTAGTAACAGCTTATGAGTTTAGTCTTTTATATTTTCTTTATTGTCGATTTATAGTATATTTCATGCAGTTTGAAGAAAAATAATCCTATTTTCCTATGGTTCCAATTTTTGTGTTGAATTTTTGCTTCATAAAGATTCTTGGATGTTCCTAAGTTTTCAACTACCTTATTGTTTAAATTTGACTTTGCTAACAAGCACTTGAGTACAGAAATAAAATCTAATAATTTATGTTTCTATTTTGATTCCCCTAGAAAAAATGTGTTAAAGGCAACAGTCAGAAGGGTTCCAATGAAGAGAAAAGTGTGAGAGGATGGAAATCTGTACCATGCTCAACAGACTTGAAGTCTGCCAGAGCATATGGGAAAGAGAATCCTTAACTGACAAATCCTTACTGAGAATGAACCTGTTAACCAAAGCAATTTAAATCCAGGCAGTGTTCACTGGAGTGCTCCAGCTGACCTCAGCCTTTTTCTGATAGCAGAGGGAAGCTTTTAAGGGATTTTCACAACCAAGTGGAACTGAACCCATAAGTGCACAGGAAAATGATGCATTTCTTGCAGCTTATTTTTGCCTGAATCCAATTATGCCTAGTCAACAGCCAGCTGTTGCCTCAAAATAGACTAAGCAGGGAACTCTGCAGAAAAGTTGGAAAAATGAAAGCCAGCTAGTTGTAAGAATGGATTAGAATGGTGATTTTTGGATTTCTTTTTTGCAGCTTTGTATTTTCCAGTCTAACCTAGGATTGCTAGATCACTCTGATCTAGATGCCAAAATGGCATTGCCAACTGAGACTCTCTTGAGAGAATTCTTCAGGCAAGTAAGTGGATTACATCTCAAGCACTGTATTGTCCGCAGTCTTCATTTCAGCTAAGCTCTGGTAATTGCAGATAGCAGCTGAAAGAGCCCCCACTTTAAAGTGAAAGGTATAAGTGTCTGAAGCGGGGAGGGATTTTCTGACTGTGAGATTTGCCCTGAGAAATTGAAGATGGGTTTTTAAGGAAAGGAAAACAAAGGAACTGTCTCAGAATCTTCCTGGACTGCAAATGGGAAACAGACATTTAAGATGGTCTGTATAGGCATCATAGGATTTGATGGATTGAAGAGGAAGATTGGGTAATTTTGTGGGACTGAAAATAGCAAACACATTCAAATTTATGAGTAAAGTGTCAGTGTGGAAAGAAACTATTTTTTTATAATATAAAGAATAATCTTATAAAAAACAAAAAACCTAACAAAAATATGAGTACGGAGTGGAGTGATGAGAGATAATAGAATAAATGTAGGATAATTTTTTAATTAATGGGAGGACTGAGAATTAACTGCCTTTAAACATTATAAGTCACTTGTTGTCTTTATGGACAGTTGATAAATATTTCATGTACTCAGAGTCATGGAGAATATCTCTATAATGTTGTCATTTTACATGATAATTGTGTCTGTAAAAGGCAAAACTTGAATGTAAACATGGGTTTAGGATTAAACATTAAACTACTAGAATTGTGTTTTGCTCTTATGTTGGTTGTAAGCTGACACTGACCAGCCTGATGGTATTATTGATATTGCTATTCATAGCACTCAGAAACTTAATTCCTGTGTCTACTTTTCCTCAGGGAGACTGCAGCTTTGTTTTTTTGGCAAAGAACCAAGGAAGGACTGCAACAGAAAGTGTTTAGTGAAGATTTAGGCAAAACTTGAGTCTTTTAAATAAGTATCAAGTTATTATTTTCTTTCAAAATTATTCCACAGCCTCCAGAACTGGGGCCCTGTCTGCAGTGCAGACTTGCAATTGCATTCTTGATTAGCAGTTTGCAAAAGAAGCTCTTTGGAGGTATCTTAATGGGCAGATTGCAATTCTAACTGTGTCCATGCTAAAAACTCATTAACCACCAGTAAATATGAGCGGAATAAAGGAAAGCAGAAAGATTAAAGGGGCAATTATGATCCAATAGAGGAAAGACATATTTTCATTCACTGTGTAAACAAAATTGCAATTGCCCTGTGGGCACTTATGTATCACTGGCAAATAATCAGTCTGCAAGGAGAACACTTCATATGTGAATACTGTAACTTGGTGGGCACGCAAGCAGTGGGTAACATGCAGCAGGTATTAAATGGATAAATATGTGTAAAGATTGTGTTTGGCTGGGCAAGAGACAGAAGCCTGGCAGAGGGGATCATGGTGACACAACATAGCAAGCTCTGTGCGTCTTGTTGGATTAAGGACTAGATTTGTGTCTTAGCCAATATAATGTCATGTTGAGTTATGTAAATCCCATCACAGAAATGCAAACACAATGCAGCAGCAGCATTCTTTGGCATGGGCTCTTCAGCTGTTTTCCTGAAACCAATTTGATGTCTTGCTACAGATTGTTTTTCCCTTGCGGCACAGCCACTCTGTTCATTGAATTCAGTTCTTTTTTGCTGAATTATTATGATGTAAAACCCATAGTTTAATAACTGCAATTTTTTTTTTCTTAAATGCAGTATCTTAGGACAACTAGAAAGCTGATATCATAGTAAATGAAAATGATATTATGCCATCGAGGAGGTAAGCAGCATTCAGATAACCAATATTTAAAGTTTAAGGAAAAAAATCCTGACTGATAGTAGCATATAGGCATTCATATAATCAGACAGAGACCAAAAATACTGAAGACAAGTATTAACCAGTCACTGAGCTCAGTAATAGCATTCCTCAGATAGTCAAATATCATCTTATTTGCAGGCTCAGACTGGTTCAGAGTGCATGGAGAAAGAAAAGCAGCACGTGGGCTTATTTCACCTCTTTCCATAAGGGGATGACAAGCGGACAGAGCCAGTCAGATGATGGAAGATGACATGCCAGTCCTCATTTCTGTGCAAGGCAACAAAAGAGGAATTCTTTCAGGGGGAAGAAAAGGGGTGAGGGTCAGAGTAAGACAGTAGTTCAGAATAACCGTGGGGGAGTGCAAACCTGTTCTTTGATGAGGTTTGTTATGACTTTCAATTTCTCCTTTGCCTAAGGCATCCTAATTATGGTTCTAATCTAGCCCCAAGTGCTGGAGCTGTAATACTAAAGATTCAGGCCTACTTGCCCATATAGTTTATACCAAACTCAAATATCACTTTAGGGGTGAAAGTTCAGACTTAAAGCACAGCTTTTGAATGCAAGCTTAAATGATGCCCTCAAAATAAAATGCCTGCAGGTACCCTCTTTTCATTTTGTAATATGTTAATATTAAGCCTAATGTAGCTAACACATTAGGGAATTTTCCTTCACATCAGCTCTTTAGGGCCTCTTCTGCATATGGTAGTATTTTGAATATCATGAAAAAGGATTTTTTGAAAATATCAACTTTAAGCTGTGTGATGCATCCAAAAAAGATTTAGAAAACATCAAGATTATAGCATAATGTTCTCACATTATATATATTGAAGTTTATTTTCCTTCATAATATATTTTAAGATAAACGTGAATCAGTGTAAAAAATTGAGCATAGCAGCATTTAGTTTGCTAGCATTCTTTGATTTTATAGATCTCCTTACGTTTAGCTCTTTGTTCAGACGTATTGAATAGCTGTGTGTGGCATTTATAATTTCTCTTTCCAAATCCACTTCCACTTTATAGTAAGATAAAAATCAAAACGTTATTTTGTGAAAGTCAGCATTCCCTTTAGAGGGGTATAAGTATTTTGCAATGGCACTATAATTCTCATGTTTTAAATCTTCCTTTCAGAATATTTTGGTTTAGTAAGTTGGTTTGACACTAATGACATGTAACAGTTGTTTGCAAATGTGCAGCAATGCTGTCTGTTGAGATCTGTAAAAACACTAATAGCTTCTGGAGCTGTTTGCTGCAGGAACAGGAGCTTGGCTGCAGCTGTTGACAGTGAAGAAAATGGGCATCAAGCTGAGAGAGTCCAAGCTTGTCCTGATGTTAAAGGATTGTCCACCTTGAGAGCTAATTGGAATTAAAGGATTATCTCACCTAGAGAGCTAATTGGAATACTGGATCAATGATTGCACTTTGAAGTCACTGGTTCAGGTGACAGGTGAGACGATTTGTCTTTCCTGTAGATATTGGTTCACATGAACCCTGTACAATGTAATAACCCACCACAAAACAGTAATTTAGTCCCAATTCATACCTGTGTCCAGAGAGGTCTCATTTTTAGTTTATTAAAACAATTCAAAGGTTATTGACTTAATTTAGGAGATTATTAGAGCTTTATAAACAAACATTTGCACTCCCTTACTATGAAAACCGCTAGATATTTCTGGATATTTCATAACTTTAAAGACTGTGTGCACAGTAACATCTTCTCACCTGCTTCCTCAGCCTTTTGAGGTGAATGCATTCAAATAAAGACTGTCCCATGGATCTGAAGGTAGATTTTGTCCTTAGGTGTAATATTTGCAAGATACATGGTATTGCTTCTCTTAAGCCAACATGTCACTTAAACTACATTACTAATTTTAAACATATAAATGACAACCAAACTGAATTTTCATTGTTTTAATATATTTTCAAAGTTTGTATTAAGTTTAACACCAGTCTGTGTGTAAAAATTTGTAATTAAGTCTGAAAATACAATATGCACTAATTTTCAGGAAAACCCTCAAGCAATGAAAGCAAAACCAGAAAAAAACCTCAACATCCTTAAGTGTTTCGACTCCCACTAAGTATGGTAAACTTAAATGATGTGCCTATCAATTAAAAGCAAGAATCAAATTCAGAGAGACAGTAGGCATTGTATATTGTACCTGTAGCTCTGAGGCCATCCAAACAATTTTTCCCCTCAGTGTCTGAAACCAAACAAAAAAAGTCAAGTTAGTTTATTTTTTGGGGAATCAGGGTTATCAATTATATTTTGAGAATGACTACTCAAAACTTCAGGGGGCATAACAGATATCCTTAGTTCTTGATCTTTACTGTGGAAAAACACAACATAGGAGTTGAGCTGATGTTGAAAAAATAGAGTCAAGCCTGAATATTTGCAGAGGTAGGCATTCAAGAGACCTAAATAAGTTTTCAGGGACTGTGAAATGTACTGCCTGTGCTAGGTACAACCTACAGGACTGCCAGTGTTATAATTCAGATTTAGATTCCAAGACAAACTCCTACTTTAGAAGTTTGAAGTCTTTTGTTTTAGTTGAATTTCTATATACCTCTAATATAGCAACAGAAAGAAAAATAACAGAAATTAAGACCAGGACTATAAATTACAAAATATGACAGAATAAATTCATACAAGCTATTGTACAAAGAAAATTGATTTTTCCCTTGTTGTTTTAATTTACTTTGTTTATTAATGACACTTACAAAAGATAAGAAAATCCAGGGAAGAAAAAGACATGAGGAAATCTCTTTCACCTATTTTTTTAGAAATTGGGTATATTAGGATCTTTTTGTAGAAATTTCTCAAATTTTTAGTTGACTTCTCAAGAAGAAATGTATTAAAAAATAAAGTAAATACAGACTGTAAAAAACCCCAAAGATTTGTTTTCATAATACCAGTTTAACTTACATTATTTAAAAATTAAAATAGCCATTACACAAATGCAGGAAAAATAACAGTATTCAAGGGCAGAAAAAGTAAAGATTGTCAATATCACCAGCTTCACACATTTATGAAATACCACTGTTGGTTTTGGGTCATAAAAATGATAGCTTCACTCACAAAAGAGCAATGAATCATATATAGTAGGCTTGGGAAAAAATGAGCTTTCATCTACACTTTATTATTAACCAGAAAAGTTATTGCGTTATCTTGGAAACCTACACTCCATCTGGAAGCTACTCCATGGTTGAAGGAGCTACGGAGATGTGCTTCGGTGGAAGGAATACATTTATCTGAAAGCATCACACCTAATGTACAAGGCACTAAGCTTTGATTTCATGGTCTCATGCAGACTGCACAAATATCTCTCAGTACAGCTTTTACTAGGAAATGACAGTCAGGAAGGGATGAACAGGAATTAGATATCCTGTAATTTCAGAAGCGTACTGGCTGTATTTTAATTCACTCAGTTGTCTGGAAGTTTTACTCCTGATAGGATTAAATCCTTTTTCTAAATAACAACATAATGACAACCTTGAATATTTACCTCAGAGCTGCCTTTGGTGAAGAGTGAATTTCCTTTCCTTGAAAACAGTTGGATGCTCTAAAATCTAGATATTTAAATCTGTGCATGAATGAAGAGAGCCATGTTTGAAGTTAACAGTTGAACAGTTGTAAAAAAAAAGTCAAACTAATTTGGGTCTAAGGCATATATCATATTGGTAGGCTCTGAAGGCATTACTGAACTGAGAAAGGAGTTATTATCTGTTACTATCTGTGAAAGTGTATGAGATAATATTTTCACCCAGCTCACAAACACTGATCTTAAGTTTTACTGTTTTGTCAGACTTTGGATCACTTTTCAGAAGATCCACACAAGCTCTCCTTTGACACATTTCAGACAAACATTTGGCAAACCACTTCTCATGAAGCTATAGTACATTGACTTCCCTGTCTCTTCCACCAGAAACAAAGGATTCATCTATATAGAAAATGGAGGTAACTAGAATGGGCTTATCCAAACACCTAAACTTTGAAAAAGTTGCATGTAACCAAAAAAATCTTAAAAATGGGAAGTGCTGCTGTAAAGTGCCTTGCCTTAGATATTTATTGTGGGTACTACACAAATTTAGCAGATTAAAGGCATACAGAAGCATTTCAGGACCAAAATCACTACTGTGGGCTTGGCATGGTTCCAGTTCAGGATATACAGATCCATACTCTATACCCTTTGTTCAAACAAATGAAGGAGGTCATTAATTCTTTGTGTGGAACAGTTACTAAAGTGGATAAAATGTGCACTTAGTGCCTGGCTCACTTGATTGTTAACTAAAAATAAGACAGATGACAAAGTTATTCCTACATCCTTTTTCTAGATATAAAAGCTAGATAGCTTCCAGAAATAATATATAGCCAAAATAATACATTGCTAAAACCTTGCTGTTGAAAGATGTTGTAACAAAGCAATTAAGGGTTGGTGACACCACTGGCACAGGTCCAGTATTCACCAATCTTGTGATATATCCTTTTAAAAACTGTGCCACACATTTCTTTAAACTCAGAGGAATGTTGCTTGGGCTCCCTATAGGAATATAATGTGATTTTTCTTAGCAGCCTGGGAAAGAGGTTGAATTTGAATCTGTGGTCTTTATCTTACTTTCAGGTCAGCATTTTTCCTCAGAGTTGAAAGGGATGAATCTTACTGCTCTGCCTTCCTGGAGAACAAATTCCATGTGGAGCCTAGGATAAGTTCTGTAGAGGTACAGTATACAAAAATACTAAAACATAGAATTCAAGGTTGTGACTATTATCCTTCTAATTATTTTGTTCAGAAAAATAAAAGTAGTAAAATTTCAGCAAATGCCATTTCCTGTTAAAAAAAAAATCCTATTGAATAAGTCAGTTAATTGTTACTGTGATAATTTAAATTTTTCCTGTCAAATGTGTTGGAAGGTATTTTTCTGGTCTTTTCATGGCTTCTCTTTGGAATTTATCTTAAGAAAAGCATAGTCATTATTGCAATTATATTTGGAAAATATCATCTTCACTGTCGTTGAAAAGTCACAAATGGGTGGCAACTTGTTCTATCATAAGATTGTATCTGGTTTCCTGCTACTAAAATTGTAATTTAATATCTTAGTCTATCTGACTTGACTGAATCTAGTTAAAGATGGGCAATAGCTTTTAGTCAAATGCACATGCTTCCTACAAAGGTTTTGTTGTCATAAATTCTTCTCTATTTTTTCTATAAACATATGGTTACATCCTGCAATGTGTTGACTGTCACTTGGAATCGACATCTTTATAGGTTGTGCCAGCCATAAGATTTCTGAAAACCAGTGTTTCAGCTTTTATTAACATCACACAGGCGCACTGAAAATGTGTTTAGGGAAAATTATGGTATGAAAAGTGTTTCAGTATAAAAATTTAGGTATGAAAAGTGTTCAATCTTACAAGAAACATTTACTAAGAAAAAGATAATAGGTATAGTAAATCTCCTAAATGAAAAAAAACCCCAAGAAAGTAAAACACTCTGTATCCTAAAATGCTATTGACTTTGTACAAATTTAGCAATTTCTTAATTTAAGGCAAGACTATACATTCATATGCCAGACTAACAGAACAAAGTGACAAATACAGATTCTACACATGCTTCAACTAATGGATTGTTTTAAAAACCACAAAATTCTTGGTGTTAAAGGTATTAAATTATATATTGGTTACAGTGAAAAGATTTATATAGATGAGCTATGTCTCTGCTTTCCTTACTCTTTCATAATACCATGAATTTTAGTTTTATTTTCTAGTAAATCCAGAGAATGACACAAGTGTAATAGGTGGATTAAGTCTACTGGAAACTTTGCCAGCTATGCTTCAGAAGTAGAAAATAGAATTAAATAATTTCGAGAGTGTATCACAATTACCATAATATTGTCATTACTTTCTGGAATTTTTTTTGATAATATTTTCTGATATTATAATACCACGATTTATATATTAGGTGAAGTAAGGCAAATAAGTAAAGAATGGCAGAGAGTGAATCTAAGATTACTTAATACTCAAAAAATCTGTAAAATGAAATAAACACAAGCATATAGAAATCCTATTATGCTAGCACCAGCCCATTATTATTATTTTATTATATAAAATAATACAGGTTACTGGGACAATAGTCTCCAACCATGTAAGAACTGAGGGCAGAATTACAGAAAAACAATCAAGCAAACAAAAAAACGTCGCCTTTAGCTTTAAAAAGGAAAATTAAGAGCTAGGAAGCAGAAATAAATGTTCCAGCTCTCTCTGTGTACATAAGCATCAAAGGTAATTAATTATAATTAACTTTAATTTATATTGAATTGCTATTATTATTGTTATTAATAATAATCATCATAATACATATTTTTTGAGTCAAATTAACATACTGCTCATATGTGAATAAACTCAAGAGGGCAAGAGAGAAAATGCCAAGGGAATTGTAAAGTTTCATTATTTTCGTTCCAAAGCTAGGCAATAAATTTCAAACATTGGCACTTTGAAAGGTTCTAACTATGTTCATTTGTTTTGCACTATTTTTGACAGCAAATGTCAGTCCCATGCTTGCTGCCTATTGAATGCAAAATACTGCTTTATAATTTCTGTTGTGAGGCCTCTTACAGCTGAAATAACTTAATAAATACTCACTTGTAGGTATTGTTTTAATAACTAGAGTACATGGCTTGCATTCTGTCACACAGTCCCTGCAACACACAGTGAACCCAAATAATCAGCATTGAATTTAGACAGCTTCCCCTTCACCACTGTAATGGAGACATGGAGGAATCAACAAAGTTGTTATCATTTCTACTTTTAAAGTACCATCAAAGGCATCTCAGCCTAAACTTAAAAGGCTTACAGAACTAACCTGTATGGTAAGTTAAGAGTGCTATGAAAGAGGAACTCATCTCTTATATTTGGGAGAGAATCCACTAATTTCATTAGTGAATTAATCAGAAGTGTCCCTTCATCTTACCTTGTGCTATTTTTCAGTCTTGGCTTAGTCTGATGTTTTGTTTGGTGTGTGAATTGCCAGCTAGCATGGTGTGAAAACAGAGTAACACTACAAATATTTTACCAAAGTTGTTTTTTTTTTCTTATGAGCAAGTGTTCATTGCAATTCTTTCTGTAGCCTTTCTGCCCACTGCTGGGATAGTTCCTGTTTCTGCGTCACTTGGAGTCCAACAGCTCTTTGCGTTGACATATGTACAAGAGCAGCAGTGATGAAAAGATCCAGTGGTTGTGGACAGGATTATACACGTTATTAGAGTTTCTGCTAATTTTTTTAAGATTAGGAGTTACTTATGTTACATAATACTGCATCATGCTTTCTGGAATAATTGAATTGGGTCTCAGATAAATGCTATCATTTGTGTAATAAATAGAGCTCAGTAAGTAACATATATGTAATTTGAATGGAAATGCTCAAAGGAGAAAGCCTTGAGTTACGTTAGGACAGCTGCCATTATATTGCACTGTGGAAAAAATAAGAAATGTCATTTCCCTGGGAGCCATTGAAGGGCCCTTAGCTCTCACCATAGGTGGGAGTTGGGGATGATGTAAGTGCTATATTCAGTAAGACAAGGACTCAAAACCATGACTTTGGTAACAGGGATGTAGAGTGCATTCCAGTAAAATTCAAGATAGACAATTACTGTGAATCTGCAAACTAGTTTTAACACAACAGCTATTAGATTAATCCATGAAAAGTCTGGTAGTTCATTCTTTCAGGTTCCACTGAACCAAGGCAGAGTCCAGGGTCAGTGTTAGGATTATGGTTAGGGGTAAGTAGACTAAAACAGGAACAGTATCCAGGCATGATTGAACCTTGTCTTAGACCTCACCTAGAGACAGCAGTAGAATGTCTAAACCAGACACTGAGGCATGGCATTGAGACTGATGTAAGGAAATATACCCCTAAATGCATTTAGTGTAGCATTCTTTACATTTCTCAGGGAAATAAGGAATTTGGCTTTTCCTCTGTATTCAATTTTAGTTTGAAGTTAAATTGTTCATGTTTGTTAGAATATTTGGAGTGTAAGTAGGTGTAACACAGCTCAGAAACCATCAGATTAGTCAGTGTGTGATTCCAAATCCTATTTGAGGGATTATGCTTGAATTCTTTCTCTGTTGTCAAATGGGAACAATCAACTGACACTATGGACCCCAAATTATTGTAGTCACTAGTTTTCTTGGGGAGAAACTTGATGTATAGCTTCTCAGTCTAGGGTACATTTTGGGTCTACTCCTTGAAATATCTGTCTTTTTGGAGGGTTCCCTACCAAACCCAAACCACTTGGAGTGTTCAGAAATGTTGGGAGCTGTACTGCATGGGTTATGCTTTGAATGGGCCAGACAGCCCACGTGCCAGGCACAGCCTTGACCTATCATATGAATCAACAGGGCACATGGCAGGATCACAGCTAGCAGTCCCGCACTCGCTACATTGACTGCAGAAAATCTTAGTCACAGAGTTTCTATACTGTTGTATGTCCATGTCCTATAGCAAGTAGAGGCCCAGGCACCATCCACCACAGGAAATGCATCCTGTCTGTCAAATGCTTTCAGCTCTCCTCAGGGCACTTATTGCTCACTGTGAAAGAGGACCCAATACAATGGCATATGACTTAAGAGGATTTCTCCGAGCTTCAGACTGGAATGAAGGGTTCTGCTCCTTTGATGAGGCTTTCAACCTGCAACTTTATGCTTGCAAAGCCTGTACTAGCACCCTCACCTCCTCCCCATGCTATGAGTGTGCTTCAGGGAGAGCTAATCCACATTCTCATTCCATGAATTTAAAACTAAGGGGGCTTGCAGCAAGCATTATACTTTATCTTAGGTAGTCAATAGTAAAGGAGCATCCATATGTCACTCTGGTTTCAAAAGTAGATAAGGCACTCAGCTGCATTCTTTAATGCAAATCCCTCTAAAACCTTATATGCTATTAGTAGTCTGTTAGTTATTTGATGAAAGAGAAAATTAACTTTTCAAAGAGCTAGGCAAAAAATAGAACCGAGTCTATTACGCCAACCAATCCAATATTCTGCACAATGAGATAGTGTTTCTTTCTACTCATTATGCCTAGTGAAAGCAATCAACAGAAGCCTGAAATGATAATTGTACAAAAATGCGATCTGATTAAAAGTAGAGATGGGCAGGTATTGGAAATAACCCACCTATCTCTCAAAGAAAATGCGAAGTCTCTGTGGTGCAAGTATGGATTGTTTTAGCTCGGCATTGCAGGCTTGGTTTTCTTTCTAGATAAATTTTCCCTGTGTTAAGACAACTGTGCTCATAATTGACATGTATCAGTTTAAAACTGAAGTAAAAAACGTAATAATTAAAGCCGAAATAGTCATTCAATTTAAGGACTAGTATGTGCATTAATGTTGTGATCTCTTTGCCACTTATTTTACCCCAAAGCATTCAAGAAGCTACAGTAAATCATTACCTAATTCTGGGTCACATCAAGGTTAATTAGAGCATATGAAAATGGTACTGGATTTGCCCATAAATTCTTAACAAAGCCACCATTATTAACCATAAAATTACTAGATAACACAAAACCGTGACATTCAGGAACTTAAATTATATTTGCATTAAGTAAGGGGAAAAATTATATTTCAGATACTGTTATTTGAGAATTGCTGGTGAGTTGCAAACTGTCAGGGAAAATCCTCCTTTAAGAATAAATTGGAATAAATGGGAAAGGATAAGTGTGAGACACTTGTGTGTACTTTTTCACATACCCGCAAGCAGGCTGAGGACTTAGCATGTTCAAGATTAATTTGATAAATAGCAGCTCCTTTTTCAGAACATGCTGCACTGAATCTGCTGAATATAGGGAGGGATGAAGGGAAAAATTATCAGAGGGAAAAATCAAGAGGGTAGATCTAAAATATACCCAAGTCCCATCTTTCATAATGCAAGATGATTTATGTACACTCCATCTAAACTTAAATGCATCTCTCTTCCAGCACACTAACTGCATTTGGAAAGGATTTTTATGTTCGTATCCCTTTTAATTCCTAGTTCAGCCTGCATCTCTCTTTTCCTCTCTCCTTCATGCAAAGCAGATATTTTAGTTCTTGGATTCCTACTGCCTTATCCCCACATTGCACAGGGAGTAAATTCCAGTTTGCTTCCAAAGGAGGGGGAAAGACCTGGGCTGAGGGTATTCATGAAGGCAGCTGAGTTCTACACCTATTGGTGGTGGTCATTCTGGGACTGACCCATTCCCTATCTTGAGGTAAGAGAAAAGTGATGCTTCTGATACACAGAAAGGATACAGCCCAGATAACCTCTTTGCTGTGTCGTCTCTGCAGGGCTAGGGAGGAGACCTGATTTAATACTGGCAGTAGAGAATAGATACTTTTTTGAAAATATTTGTCTGAGAGAGGAGGTAGCACTAGCTCACTGCAGAGTATACCTGAGCTGTAATATAACCAAGACAACTGTGACCACAAGTGTGTGATTGCTTTTTTGCAAGCAAGGAGTGTGTAATGGAAAGTATTCAGCTGAATCTCAGCTTTAGGAAAACAGAAACTCAAAGTGAAGATGTTTCTGTTGAAGAGAAGAAGAAAAATTGGAAAATGCTACTTATGAAGGTAAAGAGACTGAACTGCTTATTTAAAAAAAGAAAAAGGACAATTTTCATTGTATATCTTATATTTTGGAGGAAGTCCCGTGGAAGGTACAAATACCACGAGACTTCTCATTATGTAGGGTTATTTACACCAAGTGAGACAAGATCTGTACATAATTACTCAGATACAAAAAGGCTTCTGTAATCTATAAGCTGCTAATAATTTCCATGAAGCCACAACGCTTAATAGTATTTAAGTCAAGAGAGTGGTTGAGGAAAGCTGTGCACATAACTATAGTAGTTATCAACAGTAGAAATATTCCACAGCAAATCACCTTATCAGTGAACCAGCTGGAAGAACAGGCATAAAATCTAGATAAAGATGACAAGATGGGTTTCAAAGCTAAAGTTGTCAGAAAAATAGACAAAGCCATTGTTTTCAGACAGCCTTGGGGCAAGCAGAGATTTACCTGTGCAGGCACGTCACACAGTTAACATAACTAAGGTCTCACAGTCTACTAGAAGTGCTGGTTTTGATGTATAGCTTTCTACCATCCCCACTGAACTGCTTCCCATCAAAAAATCAGCCAAAATAGCAGAGGTTGTAATCATGAGTGGTGTTCTACAGAGTCAGACTAATGGTCTGCCAGTGGTCCAACCTGATTTTTTGTCTTTGACAGAATAAGGTAATGATAGTGATGCTATTTAGAAAGGATATACAAGTCACACAACTACCTATCCTGAACGGAGGTGCTTCTTTTGATCTGTTTTGAACTGATCTGCCAATAGTTCTTTTATTTTAGGATTTGGAAAGCAGCAATTCTGTCTTCCCTTTATCAAGCCGCTCAGAGGAAATGGCTGCTGCGCCTATAGAAAGGCAGTCAGCTGATGACAAACAGCCCAAATAGCAATGCCAGGCTTGCTCTACATACCCAGCATTTCTGCTTTGCTATGTGCAAGAAGTGGTATAGTCTCAGAAATTTCAGGTAAGTTCAGTTTCCTCGGACTCTGACTCATCCTTATTGCCACAGTGATGCCCATCTCAACATTTTCTCACACAGTCACTGCTATTCTTCTTCAGCTTTTATCCCAAGTATGTTAATGATTATTAATAAAAGTAAATAAACATTATTATTAATAAAAGTAATTTATTAATGTTTCTATACATTTAAAAATTTTAACAGGCACACTAGAATTACTTTCTAACATTTTTATTTACTGCTGTCCATTGAAATCTGGCCTTTGGAGCAGCCGCTTAAACCTGACATACATACAAAATATTGGACTTAGGAGAGAGAAGACAAAAGAGTGGGAAAGGGATGCCAGTGGTACAAAATAAATGCTGTTCCTTACAAAACTGCAGGAACTAAGGAATATTTTCCATAAATATTTATTGAGGACCAAAATTGTGCAGTACTTCTGCCACAAGGGATTTGTATTCTAAAAGCAGTATAGAAGGAGAAAGCTTCTATGCATTTTTCTGCCTTTCTCTTTCAGACAGTACATACTCACTATGACATCCATTTCCTGCAATACACTTAATTTAAATATTTGACTGCTTCATCTGCATGAATCTCAATTATCCATCTTCTCTGTGATGACTTGCCTCATCCCAATTCTTCTAAAGGAACTATAATTTAAAGAAAGAAATAAATGGAGGGGGAAAAAAAATGTAAATTAAGGTTCTAGGGTCCCAAATGGCAGACGAATCCTTATTTGATGTTCAAGATTGACAATAATCTTACACAGGCTGTAATTTTAAGACCATGCAGATTGTGGCCTTTTGGCTCTTAGAGGTGAGGATTTCTGTGTCACAGTAAGTAAGACAGAGTCCTGGATAAGCTGCAATACATGTCTTTGTTTGGTACAGAGATGTTGTCTATTCTACTCTCAGTACTACATCATGCCTACCATCCCAATTGTACCAGATGCCTTGAGACAAAGAAACATGCAAGGAGGTAGAAAACTTACTATAAAATAGTTTTGAGGTTTCCAAAAAAGATAAGAACTTCGCAGACTGAAAGACTGTACATATTTTTGTGACTTTCCCCTCCAAACATTTTGCTGAATAAACCCCCCCAGATTTAATGTGTATTTTAGTTTGTATTAATTTTATGTGACTTACAGCTCTCTTTCAGTGTGAGATCTGCTAAAAAAACCAACAGTAATTATTCTACCTGCTTTTTAAAAATGAAAAAAATGGAGAAAAGAAATCAGAATTTTTGTTAGAGAAAAAATTATTCAATATAAAGAGCATAGAGCAGCCCAAAGAACAGCTTGCTGCAACTAATGCAAAAAACAAAGCAATTTTAAGTCACCTCTTCTTATGCAAGATGCTGTGCCCCATTACATGACACTCTAGAACTGGGAAAGTGGATAAATAAACAATTAAACATCTCCCTAAGTAATCCCTTCCCACATATATCTTCATATCTGTATAGAAGTACAAAACATATAGTTCAAATTTTCATGCACAATGTTCTGGTCAACCTCCTTAGCACTCTTAAATTTTCATTTATTCTAATTTTCAGCGTGTGTCCACAAGTGGACAGATTCTAAACCCATGATATCTTTTGTTAAAATAAGCATTTTACAAGTTGTCACTGAATGCTTCAGAAAAATATATTGTGATATATCTTTTTTTCTGTAGAAAACTGAGGGATACAGCTTCTTATAGAGAGTTGCATTTTAATGTCACAGAGGTAGCCAGCTGACAGCAAGGTCACAAACAGCCATTCCAACTTGCCAGGCCAGTTGCCAGCTGCAGCAGATTTATCTTTCAGGGGATTAATGTTCTACAATCACTTGTACCCAAAGCAGGTAATTGAAAAGACTTTTTGGGTTTTTTAAACAATTATTTTGGCAACATGGATTCCTATCCTAGTTTTATCAGGCTTGTATACTATAAACATTTTATTTTTGTGTAACACACCCAGGGTTAAGTGAAAGTAAAATAAGTTTCTATGGCACTCAATCACAAATGGCCTTTGCTCAAAAAGCTGTGTAAACATTTCAACAGAAATGTTTCCCATGTAGAAATGGCACAGAAACAATGCATGGATTAATGTGCTGTGTACTATCCCTCTTGCCAAAGAAGTTGGGGAAAGGTGATAAAAAGGGGAAAAACTTGGTTACTTTTCTGGTTATAGTTCTGATTGATACAGATTAATATACATGTTAAGGTATTCAAGCTACTTTGAGACAGCATTGCCTCAGGAATGCTGCAGAAGTGTACTTTATTTAGGCAGCATCCTTGAGCTGCTCCCTGTACAATGAAAAAGTATCAGAAAATCTGGCTCTGTAGGCTGCATATTCTAAAAAATCTTGATTGCACTGTCTCTTCACTGACCACTCAAAATTGAAAATAGCTTATGCAAAATCTTATTTTGAGTACTTGGGAAACAGAGTTAAAATCACATAATCTTAGCAATTACTGTCAAAGTCTTGTCATTTTGAAAGATTAGAGATGTAAAATACTTGCTTAAATTTAAAAATGAAAAAATAGAAATTGACAATAAAGAAAAAGGCATTTCAAAGTAGGTCCTATGAAAACAAATAAAAAGAACACAGTTGCAAGAACAACAGTAATTGGGTTTTCTAGCTTCTTTCTTTGCTATGAGGAGGTCCTTAGAGATTTAAACATGCACTGACTCAGTCTCAAGTAGAAATCAAGGAGAAAAGGTGAGTATTTCCAGGCTAAAGGTAGAATTTCATCCTCCAGCTGCATGGTTTAGAGAGAGGAAGAGAACTGGGAGGACAGAGCAGCTGATATACAGTCTGTGGGCTTTACAGTTAATCTGTCATCTTGAACTTTCTATTTTCTATTCTAGCAATATATGTGCTCCTGAAATCCATGTACACAATATTGCTCAGCTTCAGCTGTTCAGCTTCAGAAGAGGTGATCATTACAAATAATATGCATAAAACCCCCTTTTGTTCATTATTTTCCTTTTCTTATCCAGATCACTTTTGATGTGGTTTTTTGGTTTGTTTTTTTTTTTTTTTTTTTTTAATTCTGCAGTTCATTACAACATAAAGTCTGATTCTGGTCTCCTTGCACTGTTGTAAATTGGAATTAGTAACATAAAATAATTTGAGTTTACAGGAAAAATCTGCAGATGAGATTAGCTACCGAGATCAGAGCTACAAATGTACGGAGAGAAGCTTGTACAGATACGACAAGATTTAAGTCAATAAAACAGTGTGACACACACTGGCTGAAGGAGAATAAAGCCAAGGACGTTTTTGTATCCCAGTAAGCCCTATCATGGCAGTAGGAAAATCTTGAAAAAGCAAACAGGACCAGACACTAGCTAAGTCAAACTGGGAAGCCTCAGGTCACCTTATCCAGGGGCAGTCAGCTACTGTACTGCATGATGACAAGCAGTAAGGCTGTCAGTCTTCCTGATGTGCTGCTGAAAATAGCCACTCATGCAAAAACTGAATGTCCAAAGATCAGTCAGTGTGATGAGAATTTGAGAACCTAAAATTATTTGGAATTATGCCAACGGGTATCAGTGCCACTCACATGAATGCATTTGTTATCTAGTGCTGACAGATCAGGAATACACCGGATAGAGGACCTAGGGCACTCTGCATGTCCCGAAAGTGAATTGAATCACAGGGAGAAGCACAGAAATTGTTGATAATATATGGCTTAATGATCAAAAATCCATGGGAAGAAATATCTGTGGTCATATTCTCTTCGTCATATAAACATTCGTCATCACAGTCAGAAATCATTTACCGAAGAGAAGAAATGAAGAAGGAATTGAGGAAGGTATTTTTTTATTTGCTGTCAAGACAGAGGTGTGTCATGGGAGAAGGGAATAAGAATGTGAGGACTTCCTCTTACTTCTCGTGTCAGTGTTGCCTCTGAGGAACTGCTGAATTTTCCCTGAGATCATGGACAAGCTCTGCTAAAGGCTGAACCTTCTTTGATTCCTATGAACAGTTTCCACCATTTAATTTAATGTAAAATTCAAAATAACAAAAATAAGTGCTTTTGGTGACAAAAATGATGTTAAGAATGAAAGAGGTACAGCTAGGCCAGAAAATGCAAAATGTTATCTTAGACTCATGCAAGTTGTTGTGTGATAAAGGTAGGGTTTTGTCTTTTCTCCTAATTTCCAGGCCTGCCCCTCTCTCATGTATTATATTTTCTGGTTCTTCATCTGTACATGCAAAAGATTTGTTGTTATGATGTAGGTAGGTAAGATGTCTTGATAGAGAATTTCTGATTTTTCTCTGCTTTTCTGACTAGATTTTTTTAAGACATTTTTTATGACAGTGTGCCTTTTAAATGACTGTGTCTATTGTATATAGTTACAAGTGATGGTTATAAAAGGAAAGTTATTATATTTCATGAAGCAACAGTAGTTTGACCTTGAGATTTTTTTTTTTTGTTATGAGTGATTTATAATGAAAACTGGAAATGATAATCTCATTTTCCCAAAGTATTTGATTTATAAAAGTAGATCTGCAAGGTTCCAACTAATAGTTTACGGTGTGTGATCAATTATTTACTCAGCTTTCTATTTACCCTGAATGTTGCATTGTGTTTTGATAAATTTCTATGTACTGATTCCACTGACTGTAATTGGTTCCTTCACTTTTTAATGATCCAAAATTAGTTGTATAGATCTAAAATGGATCTAGAAGAGCTCTTCATGGCCTTTATCATTGCACACTCTCAGATATAATATCTCAATCGATTAAAATGGTAATTTAATTTTTTGATTAAACAGATGGAATGCTATACTGGGAAATGGAGGACAATAAAATATGGAACAAATTGATAAACCTCTATGTAAGGTAGGAGACTGGAGTTCTCCCTGAATGGTGCTTATTCACTCATTTTCAGCTGGATTTGGTGCCTTGCAGTGACAACACTGGTGAATATTTCTTGAGTTACTGAAAATTAAACTGCCGTGAAAGGAGTCCTTAATAGGGTTCTTCTCATAAGAATATTGAATTTATGTTAAAAGGAGGAATGAATCTATATTAGGAGAAAATTATGTGAACTAGCTACAAGCTGAAACTTCAAAGGTGTTTGTTAAATTACTTCTCAAACTTGGCATGAAAAATTCTAGCTCCGCATTTTAACTTCTTTTACAAGGAATCCTCAGGAATATACATAAAATACTTTAAATATAAGATCTTTACTTTTTAAACACTTTAGATCTTTAAATTATAAGAAATTGAAATAGTAGAAAAGGATTTCATTTTTGTGCATAATGAACAAGGGAAGAAAATACTTTTAGTGCCAAATGCAACATTTATAATTATAAGATGTCTTTAAATTGGAAGACGATCATTATATGTCCATGTTGAGATATCCCAACAACTAATTTGACTAAAATACTGAGTATCATGTTTTCTTTTCTCATAACCATGAGAATGAGAGGCATGTATATGCCTCCAAAATGAATTTCAACAGTTTATCATGAACATTTTTGATGATAATCTTCACAGTTCCTTAAAACCATGAGCCACTGAAAAACAGTGAATTTCCTTGTCATAAACAAATTATTATGTTCTGATTAACTATAATATCAAGATGACATTAATGTGCAATTGTAGATTATATTAAAGTTGATCAACTCAGGAATGCCTTTTGTTTCATAATTAGGTAGGTAGCCTGCTAACTGTTTAGAAAAAAAATATGCTAAAGAACCAGGTGCTGTAAACTCCTGTATGTGTTCTGGACATTTGCTGCAGTTATCACAGCTCTGGGAACCCAGCAATGATCTGGAGTTGGGCATGACAGTGGAATCAGACCTTCCACAGAGTTCTATTTCCTACCTTGTTGCAGAGTCCACATCAGGAACAGAGGCTGATGTTGAAAGTGTTGAGTTATATACACAAACTGATGTAAAGTTCTGCTTTAGCTAAGGTGGGTTATAAATCTCATTTCAACTCTACTGGGACTTCATGACTGAAATTCAAATGATGAAAAATACAGCTTTTCAGCTGGTTATGCTGACTGAATCTGCTGGAGGAACTAAGTTTACTTTTGCATCATTTATGCATTTTAAAATGCAGACTGTATCTGCAACTGATAATCTCGAAAGCGAGGAGGTTTTTTTGGTTAATTTTTTTTAATTTTAAAAATATACATGCCATTACATCTGGGAGAATATAACCTTTGAATTATGAATGTCAAGACAGAAATGACAACTAATTACATTAACCTAAGCTATTTCTAAATATATTTAAATCAAGAAATAAATAAAAACATGCTTTCCTTTACTGAATATCAAGATGAAAGAATGCTGTGTCTCAGCTAAGACATCAAAGCGTTGAAAGAGCTTGGAGAAGAAATGGTGTGCTAATTCTTATTGAAAGCAAAAGTATTCCTAAGGGAGACTCTTCTAAACCATATGTCTTTGATATAAACTTGCAAGAAAAGAGAAAACTACTGCTGAGAATTTCTATGTGAGAAGTGCAGCTGAAACACTTCTTCCTTTTCAAACAATTTGACCTCATTGGAGATTTTACACATCCTTATTTTGTGGTTCATATAATCTGTGGAATTGAGCTTGGCACTATTCACAGTGTTAGAAGAAATGGAATACATTTGGAAGTAAGCTTTAACAATTAGATTATAGCATTACTAACTGGAAGGGAACCATCAGCAGAGTTCACTCAGAGTTTATTTGGCACCTATCTAAATGCACGACTCGGGAGTATTGTGGTAGGTTCCAGATCTGGGTCCATGTGTTTTGGTCTGTTACATGCAGATGTGGCACTTAGGGACACAGTTTAGTTGTGGGCTTGGCAGTGAGGTTTATGGTTGGACTCAGTGATCTTAAAGATCTTTTCCAAGCTAAATGATTCCATGATTCTATATACATCTTAACTCCACGCTACAATTAGGCAGGCAATCACTCTTACTCAGTACTGAGGCTACTATTTGAAAGATACAAATGGTTTGGGGTATTTTCCAGGCCTGTCCCATAGTTTGAAAGACATATAAGGCATGCTCTAGCCAGGATGCTTCTCCCAGTGTTTCTGTTGGATGTACCCAGACACTGGGATTTTGTCCTCCAGTATACAGTGAAGATTGCCTCAATTTCTTGTTGATGGTATGATGCAAGAAATCCTTTTCTAGGGAATGCTTATTGCTCTCTGTCAGAAAATGCACCTAGAAAATAACATGCAATAAATGCAGTAAACAAAAAGATGTATGAATTGAAGATTTCTGCCAAAACTACAGAGCTGTAAATGGTAGAAGTTTAACAGTTGAAGCTGCATCACACAGTTAAATTATTACATTTCTCCTCTAAGATAGCTCCTCTTTTCATGTCTCTTCTAAGTAAGTTTTATTATACCACCTATTACCAATTATTAACTGTTCAGGATTGGGTTAGAACTGAAACATTGGCCATATGCATTTGCAGGTGAAGGAGACAATAAATGACAGCTCTAAGGAATAGCTGTAGCTCATTTCCAATTTCTCTGTGAAAATTTCAGAGCAATTCTATATTTAAATATACGTTTGCATTTTAATATAATGGAAATCTAAGTAAAATTCTCATCAATGTACTATTTCTGCTGTAAACACTCTAAGTCACTGGGTAAAATACAAAATCTTCATTGTTTCAGGGACCTAAAGACAATTTTTCCTCCCACCCCAACAGAGAAATTCCATGACCAGTTTTGTTTATACTCTCACTTTCACCCACTGGAGCTTGAATTAATTTTTGCACAGTAGAATAACTTGGAGGGAATCAGCTTATTTCTTCTCTCTTAGTACCCTTCCAGTAAGGGTGCTCATCTTAGAAATAAGATGAATACTGGAACTCAAACATACAGGCAGTAGCCATGAGGTTTCTCTGTCTAGTCAGGCTTGATTTTAGAAGGAAATGGCAGCTTTAACTTTATTTTGCCTGGAGTTGATCCTGATGGGCATTCGTTGACAGTGTCTATCATACTGACCTCCTTAGAGTATGTAAGTGTTCCTTAGCTTAATTTATAAGAATTCAGGGATGGAGTGATGAGAAATACCTTTTTTTTTACTGATTTACAGTAGTTCTGCTCAGTAAATGAGGTATAAGAGTATGACATATTTGTTTACAATTTACAAATGCTTAATTTGCATCAGTTTAGGAAAGTGTACAATTTGAGGGCTGTAAAGGAAGTTGCTGACTGCTTAGGGCAAAATATACAGTCTTTTTTTTTTTCTTTTAAAATGGATTTCAAAATTCAGAATTTCCCACTGAGCCCCTGTATTTACAGGTGCCAAATCCCTCCTTTACAGAAATCCCTCCTATACAGTAACTGTATTATGGAAGAGAAGAAATGAATAAAAACCTCTTCCCCAGCTTTTCCTCTCCTATACCTCCTTTAGGATTCTATTTTTAAAAATGGTGCTATGGAAGTCTTTTTGTAGCATTTGTCAAAGCTGTAATCCTGAATTTTTATACTATAATGATATAGAAATATATACATTGTTTCTCAAGTCATTACATTTCAGTTGAGAAAATTGCTAAGTAAATGGATGTGTTATTCCTATATTGATTCCTATTCCAATTTTGATATTTGAACAATATTCACTGGGCTAAAATCTCTATTTCTCAGGCTAGCTCTCTAATACATTATCTGATGATTTGCAGGGAAGCCACAGTGTCTCAAGTAAGCTATGAAATTTAATTTTTAGATAAAAAGGTTAAGGATTTGTTGCTTCTCTTCCGGAAAAAAAAAAAAAGGCAAACCAGAACAATTTAATAACAATTTATTTTTTGCTAGAAAGAAAAATTTAGTTAT
Organism: Corvus cornix cornix; assembly: GCF_000738735.6. Classification (NCBI taxonomy): domain Eukaryota; kingdom Metazoa; phylum Chordata; class Aves; order Passeriformes; family Corvidae; genus Corvus; species Corvus cornix. The sequence continues at coordinate 9,124,758 of NC_046334.1, read as the reverse complement.
TGAGCACTAGTATTAACAATGTGACTGCTGGGAACTGAACTTTGGAATGTGGATTGTTCAGTGTTGACACTAGTTCCCTTTGTGTCTCCCGAAGACCTGTTCCCAAGAATTACATCTATGTGTAAGTGATGTTACTCTCTAGTTAATAACTCTAATATAAATCATAACAAACACTTTAGTAAGTTTGGTACGGATGAAACCCCTAAGATCTCTCTGGATACTTTTATTCTTTTCTTGAAAACAAGGATTCATGGATTCTAAATTCTGCAATGAGCCTTAAGGATAGAAGAAGCCAACCTCTTGAATGGTTACTTCAATTCTTTCTGGGCACTATGCAATTGATGCCCATTTTTCATATGAACCTACTTTTACTGGTGGTAGGAAGCAAAACCTTGTGTGATTTGTAATTTAGTAGTTATAACTACTGATTAAGTTTCTGACGATTGCCATACCAGTCTGGCTATGGCAGACTGCCATGAAGTAGTGGAGAAAAAATATTGGTGCATTTTCTGTTTTTTCAGTGCTATTTAGTGGTAAAATGATGCTGTTTGTTTGGGATTTTTTTTCTTGTTTGTTATTGTTTTGGGATTATTTTGTTTTGTTTTGTTTTTAGAATTTCTATTCAGCATTTTAAAATATTGCTATATTGTTTTACAGAACTGTACTTCAAAGGAACTAAGATATGTGAATAATATTTCTTTTAGAAAGGGCTAACATAATTTTCTTTGTAGCTTGAAATCTGTGTTCACATTACAGTAACTTTCAGCATATTAATTAAAAAAACATAATTCCCTTTACTACTCCAAAGTCTTACACTTTCAACTGTTCCCAACAGTAAATTGAAGCCCAATGAAATCTAATTGCCTGGTATGCAACCTGAGAGACATTTAAAGAGAAATTAGAAACTCTAATTATATGCTAACTTTCTTCCATTTATGTTACGTTTGCAAATTTAGCTCCCCATACCTTTAATTTTCTGTCTACTGCTTTAATTTTTGGCTTTTCATTATTAGCAGCACTAAACTACTCTCTAGTTGCATCAATATACTCTTATATTTTCCTAAATGAGCATAGATCAGTTTGTGTTCCCTGATGTTTGTGTTGCAGTCAGAATTCTCAGAAGTGGTTCATTGCATTTTATTATAGAGAACTTTTGTACAAAAAGATCAATTAAAATGACCCAAGTTTTAATAGAACATGAAGGGATAGACTTTTTTCATGCAGGATTGAAGGTAAGGGATTTTGCCCCCAAAGTCTGGTTGGCTCACTAGCCTTTTAGCTGTTTTTACAGCTGAGAGTGCTATTTTTTGCAGTTTACCCCATACTGCAGAGGGTATTGATGACAGACAGTCCCTTATTCTACTTGTATTTTGAGTTATTTAATTTGCCCTTTTTTAAATTTGTATTTTGAATATAAAGTGAGATGTACAGTGAGCATTTATTTTTTTAATTGGCATTCCAGTGCTGTTTCCCAAGTACAGGAAATAGATTTAAGTTTTTAGTATCTTCAGTTTAATCTTTTTAATATCTCCAGTGTGTGTATATATATGTATGTATATATATATATGTATGTATATATATATATAAAACTGTATGTGTGTTGACTTCTACAGAGCACTCAAAGCAATATATTAAAACACTTTAAGCTTCTAAAGTCAAATCAAAAGAACATGAAACAGTCTTTTTGTCCTGTGTCTAAAAGCAGACTACAGCAAATGCTTAGGAAAGAATAAACAAGAGAAGCTGGTAGTGCTTGTTCCTTCCACCCTCCAGAAAAGGGAAGTTCAGGGACCCACTAAGCTATAGATAGCTCCCTATATTTAGCAGCCTTTGGTTTAGTTCATAGAATCCTAGACTCCTAGAATCATTTAGGTTGGAAAAGACCTCTAAGATCATTGAGTCCAGCAAGTAACTCAGCACTGCCAAGCCCACCACTAAACCATGTCCCCAAGTGCCGCATCTACACATCTTTTAAATACCTCTGGGGTGGTGACTCCACCACTTCCCTGGGCAGCCTGTTCCAGTGCTTGACAACCCTTTAAGTGAAGAAATTTTTCCTAATAACTAATCTAAACCTGCCCTGGCACAACTTTTTTGCTATCCCTGAGAAGAGACCAATTCTCAGCTGGCTGCACACTCCTTTCAGGAAGTTGTAGAGAGTGATAACATCTCTCCTGAGCCTACTTCTCTACTCCCTTCACCTGCTCCACTGCTCTTCTTTGAGATTTTTTGTTCTTGTGGTGAGGAAAGGAATATATCATTCACACAATAAGACAAAAGTAGTAACTTTCTTCAACCTCTGTAAATTTTAAATCATCAGAAAATCATATGGCTAGTATGTACAAGGTTAATTGTAAGCTCTTTGACGATCTGCTAATGTTGAAGCTAATGTCAGCACATTTATCCTGCCTTAATTCTGAGTTTATTTCATTTTTACATTCATTTTAATGTTATGTATCACCCTTGAATTCTTGCAGTCTCTCATGTTACTTGCATAGAGTTGGTTTTTTTCCCTTTTTAAAAATGTTTGGTTTTCTGCACAGTGTGAATGGTTTAATGCTGAAGGGTGAAGCATTATTGAACTAAATGACCATAGTTATGTATATAAAAATATATAGAAAATTATTAAGTAGCCATTATGTGTACACAGATGCCTGTATATGTTTCTTTTCCCCTTTGTTTCTGATGATGCTTAAATTTGTTTCTACATGCAGATGAAATATCTTGTGCTTTTTAAAAGGTGTATAAGATAGAGAAAATACCTAGAAAAAGGTTTTTTTTAGGACTAAAATCTGGATATGTCCCATGATGTTACTGGAAGTACACTAACAGAAAGTAATGCCTTATTCTAAAAAAAAATATTATTTATAAATACTTAAATCTACAAATTGAAGATATATCTTTTAAACTTGCTTTGTTTCAAAATTACATTCCTTCTATTCCACACATGAAGTATTAAGATTTCAAATTCTACTCTTCTTTTGTGCTCATATAGGTTTCTCAAAAAGAATTGATTACATGACTGAGTGCTAGAAAGTTGGCTTGATTGTTCCCCATTGTATCAGCTGGTCTAATAAAAGATATTGCCTCTTCCAAGAAACCTCAATTCTTCCATTTGAAACTGCTTTAGAAACTCCTCTGCTTGCCTGAAAAATCTCAGAGAAACGATGATTACCCAGTAACCATTCACCTAAAAATGATGCACCTAAAGCTAGAAAAGACATCACACATGAAATATGCTGTAAGTTCATATCAATGATGGAATAACTTTGCATCATTTAACATCATAACTGATACGGTTTTTTACAATGCAGTGATAGGAACTAAAGTATTAACCAGGAAAACTGTCTACTAAAATTGAGAAACTCACTATGACCACTAAAATTAGAACCAGTTATACATTAAGTGGAATGCCTTAGAAAATAAAAATAGACTTCATTTTTATTTAGGTGTTTGTTAGGTGTCAGCTACCAGTAAATAGTGTGCTAATACAAACTTGATTATATTAATGCTAGAAGATTAATCCGGCACAAGCTACGTGACATGAAATATACTTTCAAAGGAGCCCTAAAATTTTCACTGAGAATTATTATATCTAACCAGTTTGGGATAATAAATTAAAAGGACAAAATCTTGTGGTGAAAAAAAAACAAAAGTTGTCATATCTGCATGTTGTAGACTGAGAGAAAAGTCTGGCCAAGGTGAAGTAGTTTAATTTCCAGCAAAATCTGACCTTCGTATCTTAAACTTTGATTCTTTAGACTTGTTTATTCAGTAAATATCCATCTCTAAAAATTTTGCATCTTTGTGTTGATATATATCTGGATGACATTACTAGACCTAGAACTCTGGGACAAATCTGATGTTAGATGTGTCTAACTTGTAGGCATTCTCTACTACTAGCAAACTGATTTCTGAGCTGTGGAAAGTATCCCATGAGTGAGAAATGGTGCTGGGCTGGGATCTGTAAATGTGTACTGAAAATAAAGGAATGGCAGCAGCCATCCTCTTTTAAACAGCAGTGTAGTGGCACAAAAAATTGTTCAAGGGCAGAGTCCAATTGCCACATTCACTGCAAGGAATGCCAGCTCCCACATGGAGCATTCGGCTCAGGGCCTTGCCCCCAGCCTGTCCTGCAGCCCCCTGAAGCCTCAGCTACCCCACCTTCTGCCCAAGCATCCTCCTGGGAAGAGAGTATATGGACATGTGGTCCCAGCCAGATGAGGAAGAGTCGGAGTTTTCATTCCATGCACCAAATTTGAATTTGAATCATTCTGACTGAGATTCAAAATCCTTCTTTTGCCTTCTCATAAGGTTTGTTACATATCTTAATCTCTGGCAGTATCTGTCTCTAAGCTAATCATTCCAAGTGTCTGTTGTAATCAGTAGAGTTCTAATCAGTATCACTAAGATAATTATTTGCATCCTGAAGTAGATATCTAAAAGAAGCTAAATTAATTGCATCTTGAAAGCAGCTATTTCTTACCGTTTCGCCACAAAGAAAATCCAAAATGACTACCTTAGTGTCCATCATATGTTTTATAGAACCCTAAAGTTAGCTGAGATTAATTGTATAAGTTTTGCTCTAAAACCTCAAAACATTTTTTTAAGATGTAATTTTTTAGAAGTGCTTTGAAACTGATTTTAGTAAATAATTTTTGTTAATTCCTCTGGTGGACCCTGTAAGCCTCCATAGATACCACAAAAGCATGACTTGGGGTTTTTTTTATCATTATCAAAACCTAATTTTAAAGTTATCTGAGATTTCTTATATGAGACTAAGACTAGCTCTGAACTGATTATAATAATTCAGCTCATGTTGCAATTACACTGGTTTTACAAGTCCTGGTGTGAGTCTATCAGCTGTGTAGTGAGACTTTGTCAACTGGGACCTCCACAGAGGAGTGGTACCCAAAATTATTCTTAGGTGTGCTCTGTTCCAGTTTACAGTGATCCATGTACCAGCCTGTTATGATCTGACAGAATCATCAAGCAGCATCTCATTTTGCTTACACTGGAGAACTTTGGTGTGTTTTGCTACCTCTTCCTGCCCTTTAGGCAGGCTGTGTAAACACCTTCTCAGTGGAAAATGGGCTCATCTGGGATTCTTTCTGTCTTAGCTATACACAGGTTTTGATTTAATCTTTTGTGGCTATTAAGCCAGGTTCTGTCAACAAATGCCTGTGCTGCTCCATTGTGATGTTTTTTTGTCAAACGAAGGGCCTTGGGCCTTTTGATCTCTGAAAGCCCTGTATTGGAATGCATGGTGAAGTGTTAAGGTACAGAGAGACTGACCTCAGCACAGCATATTTACATAAATCATAACATGGTTTCATGGTTGTGTAAAGATTAAATGCTAACTCCTAGCTTCCTCTCATGAGATTCTTATGAAAAAAGTCCATTTCCTTAAGAACAAAAGACAATATTTTTCTACTTTAATTTTATTTACTTAGTATCTTTCCAAAAGCCCATTACTGAGTGAAAAAAAAATCCTTTCCTGTTTCAAAGTAGCTAAACACTGACATAACCTATATTAAATTTTTAGTCCTAATACTTAAGACACAAGGCCAGCTGTTATTTCTCGAAACCATGAGTTTGTTTCTTGTGGCTCAAAATCATCAGTAAAAAATACAACATCATAATTTTGTATTGATAACATGATCTCGTGTCTGCTTTTGTTTTAATTTCATTTGCATAACTAAATGCTCCCTTTTGTGGGTCAATCAGGGCCTAACAGCCTGATCCTGTTTTCACAGATTTACACTGACTTCTCCACTTACTTGTGAATAGTTCTATAGGAATACTTAGTATGTAATTAGGTTAACAAAAGGGGCCTTAAAATAATCTGTATTGAAATTCACACAAGTCAACATGTTTCTTCTGCCAAATAATGGGTTTTTTTCCTTAAAAGGTAAAGTAATTGTACACATGAAAAACAAACAGCTCCTTGGTCTCAAATATCTCCTCTTCTAGAGTGATTCCTAAGACATATTGTTGGGATGTTTTAAATGAATTTTTTGGTAGGTGTTTTTTTGTTTGTTTGTTTGTATTTTAGCTGAAAACTTGTACCAAAAATTACCTTCCTAAGAAAATAAATAATTGGACTAATTTTTTTCTGGGATAAAAAGACAAAAGACTCAGGAATCAGTCTGGAAGCCACTTTAGCACAGTGACATCTGTTATCCAGATAAAGGCCCCATAGACAAAGTGTGAAGGTTTGTTCCTTGTTTCTGCTACTGTGTATTGCAAGAGAGGAGTAACAATTGGAAATGGAAATATTTGCTTTACTGTTACAGACAAGTAATGTGTTGTACAGACTGCAAGTTCAGAGACAGAAGATTATTTTCAGTTGTTTAGCTACATGCTGACTTCCTGTGTTGTCCAGGTCCTCTTTTTTTTAGGAGCTTCACAGCATGTGTGATTGTTTTTTTACCTTTTTTTGCACCAGAGTATACTAAATCTTCAGTCACCTCCTGAACTGTTCTTAGCAGCTGAGAAACTCTCAGACTATTCCTTCACTTCTGCTCTGTTTAACCTAGAAACAGAGACGACATAAAAACTCAAATAGATAAGTATATGGTGAGAGACAGATGTAGAAGGGATGACAGGAAAGTAATGTGCAGAGGGGCTTTTGAGTCTTCAGCTATACTCAAAACAAATATGAAATATCTTAGGTTCATTGACCTGGAGAAGCTTTTGAAAGGCTCTTGTGTTTGTCATGAGAATCTCAGGTTTGGATTTTTGTTCTTCTCTATTGAAAACAAATACACATTAAAAAGTACTTCCTTTTTTGTGTTGTAATCGAGCAGTAGTCTTCGGTCATCTGTTTAAATGTGTAAAAATAATAAGATACTGCTGCCTGTTCTGTGATTAAGGCTGAGTATAACATGTAGCAGCACAGGCTTGTGGTAGACTGCAAAAGGGTAAATCTGATGAACTGTTTAAAGCTTTTCTTGTTTTACATGACCTTGGAAATGTCCTTCAATTTCCATAATTAAAAAACTTATGGGTAATACACTATCCTTTCACACTCAGCTTCTCAATTAAACTGTAGTAGTCTTAACATCTGGAAAGATTAAGAAAAAATGAAGCACAAAATTAAATGATCCTAAGAGACTTAAACTAGACAGTTAAAATCAGGAAAAAAAAAAAAACCAGTACTTAAGCATCAAATCACTTATATTAAGCATAGATGTTTCTTACAATTTGAGATTTGCAGCCAGATATTTAATCCTGGCCACCATCTATCACTTTCTCACTCTTTCAAAAAGCAATAAATAAGAAACCCATGAACAACCAGTAGTTGTACAGTTAAGGCACTCTGATAGAGATATACAGATTTTGACAATAAGATTAAATTAAGGGCAAGGGTACTCCACCTCTGGGTTTTAAAGTAACAGGAGTTTGTTGATATAACTAATGTAAGAATTGAATAATTGAAATTTTCATAATACCTGAGTGTACTGGTTTGGCCAAATTTAGAAATATATCCTCTGAGAGAAGGCACAACCACCCCTCCCCCACCAGGTTCGGGGAAAATAAATTTTCCTCAAAGGAAAGTGAAAGAGATAAAAACTATTTCTTTAACAAACACATGGGAAAAGGAAAATAGTGCTAAATAATAAAATCTCTTGCTGTGGAGAAAAATCCTGGGAAAGTTTTAGAGTCCTCCCTTTGGTCTCCTCGGAGCTGGGGCTTGGCCCAGGGCCAGGCCCTCTGTGCTTGGTGGAAAGTTGTCCCGATGTGTTCTGATATGGAAACAGTCCAGTGGAAAAGGGGAAAATCCGAAATGCCAGGGAAAGGAAAAAAAATTCAACTCTCACTCTCTCTCTGAAGAAAAAGAAGCTGAACAACTGGCCAAAAGCTGACTCGGGAAAGCAAGCCGGGCACTTCCTCCCTCCCCTGCCGCAGCTGGGGTGAAACAAAAAAAAAAAAAAAAAAAAAACAAAAAAAAAAAAAAAGAAAAAAAAAGAAAAAAGAAAAAAAAAAATTGCTATCTCTGTGTGACCTTGAACAAGCTGCAAACTGCTTTGAAAAACTTTTGCTCAGTTTTTCCTTCCCCCTCTCAGGCTCAGTTTAGAGTCACAGAAAGGCATAAAGTCAATTTCTGGGCACAGGGCAGCGACATGGGATACACATCACAAAGTCACCCCAAGACACTAAGGTAAAATAAGGTGAGTTCCAGTCTCTTAATGATCCTCTGCACAGCAGAGGTTCATAGTGCAAGTAGTTCCTGCCTGAGCATTGCAGAACTTCAGAAGATATGACATGTCTTGCAAGACTATCCTTGGCGTCCACTGCTCTGGTTAGGTCCTGGACATAAATGCAGTTTCCTCTTCAGCCCTGTCACACATCTTTCTCAGTCAGGTCATTTCTGCACTGTGGCCACAGATGGGGCTGCTCTTGGGTTACAGAAGGGAAGCTGTGGGGTGCTGCTCTGGATGCTTCAATGCCCTGTGTGTGTCTGAGTGTGTACCCTGACAATGTTCTATCCATGCTCCAAGACAAATGGACTCCTCTAATAATTGAAAGCGAATTTCCAGCCCTCCCCCAACTACCCCCTGCCACACTTAATTACCTTCCTCCTTAAGATCAATCATAAATTATATTTCTCAGGGGACTAAGCGAAGAGGTCCTTGCACTTTTGAGTACTCTTTGAGTACTCGGACTCGACATTTCTACTTGTAAAAAGGTGTAATGACCCTTCTTTTATTTTGAAGCATATTGTAAAGCTTTTCCTATTATGTTCTCAAAGGACTATGGTACTAGAGGGTTGAGTGCCTTAGAAATGCCTATGCATAAACATCCAAGTTAAGGCCTTGAGTGGGATCCAAGGGTCCTTGGACGCAATTCACAGAGAAGCCTGCACAGCCACAGGAAGGTTTATTTACTTCTCTAGCTCAGCATCTCTGTGAATTATAACATTATGATGAATTATAAAACCAATAAATGCAGGGGCCTGGCCTTTGTATTGAGCAGAATGGGTTTGCTACCTGCAGCGACATCTCTCTGCCATCCACCTGAATAAGTTCCAAGCAATTTGGAAAATCTCACTGTTCTTTAAAGCGTAAATGGTTTCATGGCAGCTGGGACGAATCCATTTCAAGTTTGAAATGAGTATTCTCCAACTGTGCCAGTGGGAAAAAAAAAAAAAAATTACAGTACGGCAGTTTATTAGACATGACCATCAGTGCCAAAACCAGAAGAAAACTGAGCCCTTTCTGATATTAGGATGTAGATAACTAACAAATACAAATAAATTCTTAAAGTATTTTTTCCTTAATAGTATGGCAATATTTTCTGTGAGGTGTTGAGAAATCATATCAGTTTGAGAAGTCCTTGGGAACATCTAGCTCGTATGCTAGTCGAGAATAGCAGGAGTTTTAAGAGTATCATTGATTTTGGTAGGCATTACAGGGAGGCAGTGATGGCAGTGGCCTGTCTGGCATCACTTCCAAGTTTGTTCCACTGTTATTGACCACTAAGGAACACATAGTGTTGGTTGTCACACAGAAAAGCAGAAAACACAGATTTAAAGCTGGGGTGGGGTGGGGAACCTGCCCCCTAAACACTGTGCTCTCCCAACCCAAGGTGCTTCTGTCTGTAATGGCTGTTACAAGGTTTGGTGACTCAGGGTGGTCTCTGTGAGGGACAGCTGGGGCTGCCCCTGCCTGACATGGACGGATCCTGTTGGTTCCATGGGCTCACCACAGGCACTGCTCAGCCCCTCAGGTGATGCCTCAGGGATCTTATTTAAAAAGCAGAAAAAAAAGCCAGAGGAAAAGGAGGGAAAAAAGCAAGAGACAACCTTGTAGGCACCAGAGTCAGTGAAGAAGGATAGGGAGGAGCTGCTCCTGGCATCGGAGCAGAGATTCCCCCACAGACCATGGAAGAGCCCACAGAGGAGCAGAAGGGAATGTCCTGAAAGAAATGTGGCCTGTATAAAGGACTCCATGCTGAGTAGTTTGGTCCTAAAGAACTTCAGGCTATGGAAGGATCCATGCTGGAGGAGGAAAAAACCTGTGAGGAATGTTGGAAAGGAGCTGTTACGGGCTGACCATAGCCCCATTTCCTCATCCCCCTGTGCCACTTGGGGTGAAAGGAATGAAGGTATGAAGCTGAGCCTGGGAAGAAGGGTTGGTGTGGGAGCAAGGTGTTTTGGTTTTCATCTTTGCTTATCACCATCCAATTCTGTTTAAATAGGAAATAAATTAATTTTCCTCAAGGCTTGTTGTTTTTTTTCCTGTGACAAAGTGTAAAGGAGCGGCTATGAAGGATTTTGCCATGTACCTAAGGGTGAGGAACAACAGTCTCCAGAGAGAGAAATGGGGGGTTTGGTTTTTTATTTATTGTATTTCACTTCTGATATTGTTTCAGATGTTACTCTGTGTCTTTTCATTGGATTAATGAGTCGGCTGTTTCAAAGCAGAAAGATATACCTCTAGTCAGGACACAGAGAGAGAAAAGATACAGGAGTGACTATTAAAAACAAAACAAAAAACCCGAAACCAAACAGACAAAAAAAAAATCCACAAACAAAAAGAACTAACCCCCCATCCCCAGCAGCTTCCTTTAGATTTCACATCAGTGTGGGTTTTGTTGCTTTGTCTTTGGTTTATTTTTTTTCTTTTGAGATTAAAACCATATCCCGAAACTGTCTGGGACAGAAAATACATCTTGGTCAAAAGTACAGTGATTGAACAAATTTTATTTTTTAATGAAGTAAAGATTCTCCATTATGGATGAAGAAGTGGGAATCCCTATTGCAAGTCAATGAGTTATCTTACTGTAGAAGAAGAAAAAATACAGTTAATATATTTTGATGCATTAAAAATGGATTTTTAGTATTGCCCTTGAATTCTATTAAACATTTTTCTTTGACTAACATTCCAAAGATATGATAATAGCTTTTCGTTTCTCAAAACTACTGAAATCAATTTACTTCTATGTTTTTAGCCTTCCATTTTCACTTAAGGTGTATGGTATGAATGTTGAGACAAGGTATTACTCCTTGCTATCAAATAATTTGCCAGTTTGTCTACTCTTTTGCCTTTGTTTTTGCAGAGACACATTAATTATTCTTCTGAAGGTGTTGCCTGTACACCTGCGGTATAGCAAGGATGTGTATGTTCACAGCCCTAAAGGTCCTATTAATATGCTCTGTGGTAAGTACAAAACATATTTTTAAATAAATCTCATTTAACATATACCCGTGATTTCTAACTATCTACATAATCTTGCTCTGAACTTTCTTAACATATGTTTGTATATATCTATACCATACATATGTGTATCTGTGTGAGAGTACATGTATATTTATCTCTATATGTCTATATGAATCAGATTTTTTCTTGGAGGGTTTTTTTTTTTTGCCTATTTTAGTAGAAATTACATTCCAGAAGAGCTCCATGTTATGTAGAAGTTTATGAGGAAACTTCCATGTCCTAGGTATTCCTCTTTAGCATGAAGGCCTCAACTACCTTGCTGTGTGTTTAATATGCAGTCAGATATTCATTATTGAGCACTGCGTGAAACATCATCACTGCAAACCAACCACATTATTTCAGTCTGGCTAAAATTAATGAATTTTCAGTTTTGGCCAAACAAAGATCAGTAAAATTAAGCTGGAGATGAACAACATTCCTTGCCCAGAGGAAGAGCAAAAACTTAACTCCCAATTTCCATTTAATAGTACTGCAGAGCCACAATACTTCAGTATATTTCTGGCCATATTCCTTCATCCTTAGGACAACTACTGAAAGAATTTACTGTTCATCAAATGCAGAAAAATATTTATAGGTGGATAACTAATTTCTCATTTTTATGCTGAATTTGCACAAAACAAAACCTTGCACAGGTGCTCTTTGGAAGATAAAAAGGATTCAAATTGCTGTAGCAGACTTGTGAGTAGAAATGTTTTCAGATGTTCAGCAAATCAAATTGCATGGGGAAAGGGGCAGGCTTTTTTTTTCCCCCTCTGGATTGCTTTCCTCTAGATATATTTTATCCTTTACTTATTCCTAATTGATTAGCTCTTACGCATGGGTAGAGTATTTCTGCTACTGTAGAATGTGTGGAATGAAAGACAAATAAATAAAGAAGTTCACCTTGTAATCACAAGAAGAGACAGCCAGAGTGAGATCTTTGCCAAGGCAACAATTAGGAAGGCTCACGGTCGTTTTGCTAGTGATCCTCGTTTTATGTCCGCGATTTACTTTAATTATCTAGGCACTTATAAAAATGTCCATCACCTTACACCAACAGGTCACGCAGCCTTCTTTAAAGTTAACTTGGGTGTGTAATAAAACTAGTATATAATTATTTCCCATAGAAATAAATATTTCATAGTTAAAATAAACTGATATGACTTCAAAGAAATGTTTTACCAAAGGAAATAGAGCAAATGTATACAAGCATATATAAGAGAACTAGGAGGGAAAAAACAGATTTTATTTAAAGGAGTTGTGTTGGTTTTTTTCTGTACAGAATCTATCCAATATATTATTTGAAATACTGAATTTTCTTCAAAATTGCTACCCTATTCTGAAATGAATATAAGGTTAAGCTGAGTTTCTCCTCAGATTCTCCAAATCACTCATCATCTAGATTTTCCGGTGTCAGCATGATGGGGACTATTTCAGGCACTTCTTCTCCGTGCTTGATTTACCAGGAGACATGTCATGAGATTCACCTGGCCTGCAAATCAGATCTGAAGAGGCGGAGGAGGACAATGACATGACTTCTAGCAGTCAGTCATTCATTATATAGAAGTACCCTTCAAAAAATCCGTGCCTGCCTCGGGTGAAATAGATGTCAAATTTGCCTGAAGGACGTGGATCAAAGAGTACTGCCAACTCATACTACACACATCAAAACAGCCCACAGCTGAATTGCCCTTTTTCCTACTGAAGCAAAGTTTCTCCTCGTGTAGGTGTTGCATAAAATACATATTTTAATCAGCTGAAAATGTATTTTAATTATTTGCACTGACCTTGCAATTTTCTCTATGGAAAAATAAATATTATATAAGATAATTGGCAGTGTTGGATTAACTGTTGCTGTCTCAGTCCTGTGGAAAGATTGGGGCATATATCAGTGTTCATGGTTTTTTTTTTTTAACTGGTCAATAAAATAGTTTGGCAAGAACTTGTACTTTTTAACTATTTTTTCACTAACAATTCTGCCTGTTAGAAAAAAAAAAAGCCCTATGATTAGATTCTGCCTCCAGCAATTAATACCAGTAACTTATTTCCTCCAATTCTGCTGAGTGTTCCAGATTCCTTGGACATGATAGCAAAGGGAAGTTTATTCCCTCGCACTTTCAGTAACTGGATTCCAGATTTACCTGTTGAATGTTTCAGGAGATGCATTCTGTGAAAAAAATTCTAAGTTTGGTTTGTGAAGGACTCAATATATCTAAGGTGGACTGAATATTCATACTATTTAACTGTTCTTAAAAGCAGGCTCCTCTTCAACCTCAGCCAGGTTACCAGGCAGGTGAAATCTAAAGCATGGTAACTTTATCATAAGTATGCCTGCTAAAGGGTTTGCAGACACATCTCTTGGATAGCTTGAGTCCCTTGCTCCTAGAGGAGGCACTATTTCATCCATGTACTTCTCTTACTTGCCAACAGAGGACGACTCTATGCCTCACCTGCCTCGTAATGTGTCATTTTCAGAAAAGTTCAGGTCATAATATACAAAGTCTTGGATTAGGCATGTGAACCTCAATTTCTCTTTCCATCTGGATGTAAAAAAAAAGAAAAAAGCCTAAACATATCTAAGTTGTACAACAAAGAGTGCAAGAGGTGTATTGGATCATCCCTTGCCACATTTCCCATTTTAAACAGATTTAGAATGGGTTTCCTGGTAGGAGGCTGCCAGACATAGCATTACATCTACTTCCTAATGGAGGTAATTAATTGTTCAGTGATACTGGATTTATTACCTTGAAAAACAACATAATTATTTACTAGCTTGAAGTGCCTTTTGCCAAGTTATTTATTGTGCAACATTGACTTTTTTTCCCCCACCCTCCTGACATTAGATAAATCAGGAAAGGTAGATTTCAAAAGCTTCATGCAAAGATTTACGGTTCTTTTGCTTTGTCATTCCAAGTGTTATTTTTCTTAATATAGAAAAAATATTCTTCCCAGTTCAAATGAAAAGACTTCATTTTCTTATATACAATTCCATAAATAGAGAAACATTTAAGAAATAAAACGGAGATAATTTTTTTGTGGTAACAGAGATCAGAACACCCATGACTACTTTTAATACCTGTTGAAAAAAATAACAGTGAATGTGAGAAAAGTCTCTCCTAAAGCATTTCTTTTTGAATTTTGAGAGGACTTTTTTTTAATTTATATTCTTGTGGCCATTTCAACCAGTCATGCTTAATGAACACACAGGAAAAAATATTCTGATGCTGCTTTTTGCCAGTTTACAATGCCCTGTTCACTTCTGCAAAGTAGAGAATGTACGAGAAAAGTAGTCAGGTTCCTTGATTCCTCCAATAGAGCATCTTTTAAAATTAAGAATTTTAAATAGAGAAGTTGTTTCATTGTTTTTGAAATGCTCCTCATGTATTGGAAGTAGAAAATGCTCCTTTTCTGAATTAGATAAATGGTCAAAAGGGGAAATTTTGAGGACTTCCACTGCTACTACTCTGAATTATTAAAAGCCAAAGGATTATTTCGAGCTAGGAGTACAACCATTATTATGAAAATGCCAGTTTCACACCACATATCCCCAAGTTAGTACATGAAATACTTTACTTCTCTATGACTTGGAGAATTTTGTTCTCTACTAATGAAGATAGCTCAAATAAAGAGTTTCAGACACGGATTTTGTGATGACTTCTTTTGTAACCACTGACCTCAGTGTAGGCAATCTTCAGAGTTAATGTTGGGTGTTTTAAAAAATACATTTTAATATCAAGTAAGCACTTTCTATTCATGCTTGGTGTATTGTACTTTTGGAAATTACAGCATTCTGATACTTTTGAGGCCAGGACTAAAAAGATGGACTTTTCAGTCTTGGCTACCCTCTACACCACTGACAAGGAAAGACAAAAGGTGTGTCAGTGGCAGCCCTGCCACTCCCTAGCCTTGTGGTTTCCTTGGAGAAGCCCAGATGTGAAGGCTGCGAGAGAACTTTGTCACAGGGGGCAAGAGTCCCATCATGCCCAACTAGATGAGATTGCAGTTTGTTTGCTGCACAAGCATGTAAGGACACATGTCTGCCAAATATTTCCTATGTAGCATTGACCATGACTTATCCAAGGATTAGGTGAACAAAAAGGAAAACCTTGCACTTCCTGAATTTAATTTTGTGGAGCTTAGCCATGGTTCACTGTCTGACCTTGTGTTTACAGGATTTCATTATATGAAAACACTACCCTTAGGAAAAGGTCTTAAGAGAATTTAACAGAGATTAATCCAAATGGCCTAACTGAATTATTCTAGCAAACCTTAATCTAGAAGATTATTTTTTTTAATGGATGTTCTTGAACAAGAAGAATCTTTTGTAAAGCATAGAAGAAAATGATCTAGATTTGAGCATTGTAGATATATGTGCTAAGTAGGAGGGCTTGCAGATTTAACATAGGATAACTAATGTCAGTTAGCAGAATATAACAATGCACAGCTTTCAAAGAAGTAGCTGCATGCTTTAAAAACTGTAGCATATTTAAATAACCAAGAATATTACGGTTCATGATCTTGGGGCATAAAGCTGTAGAAATCTAGCTATTTATGCGTCATATTACAGAAAACAGTAATGGCAGTAGTAAAAATCTAGGAAAATTAAATGCGTTCAAATAAATATTAGAATAAACATGAACTTCAAGTTAAAGGTGGCTTTGTAATTAAGCAATTATTTGTCTTACGCCTTACTGCATGAAAAATATTTTTGGTTGTTAGGGTGCCATGAGAAGTAGAAAGGGGCTGAAGAGAGGAATCTGATAATACCCTGCACTCTTTACTTCAACATTAGATCTTATGTGTGTTTGTATCTTATGCAATATGCCATCCTTAATGAGGTATTTCAATTTCAGTCAAATGTCAAAAATTGAAAGATATGGTAAACATTTTATAAATGTGTTCATTAATTAACACATTCCTGCATACAAAGTACTTCTACATGCTGCAAAGTAGGTCTAAGTTGAATAAATTAACGGTGATGCCAAAATAAGTGAAAAACAGGATATAATAATAAAAAAAAAATGAATGAATGAATGAAGATAGCTTTAGTTAATTTTTAATACAGAAAAGCATACTTTGACACCCAGTTTTAAATTCTAAATAGGTATGAAGAGAATCTAGGATAATTCTAATGATAGCTGTCCTATATTCCAGGGAATCTTAAAATACATAAAGTAAAGCTGCTGTCAGCTAACTGGCAGTAGGCAAATGTTTTTCCAGGACAGTATATTGGTGACAATACTAGAGGCCTGAATGGCAGAAAGTGATGGATGAGTTTATTTCTTGCCATCCCAAAGCCAAAACAAGTGGGTTTGACTTCATCTGCACAGTATCACATCTAAGCTTGTGGGTGGAAGAGGAGAAACTTGTGGAGGCAATCTGGCAGGGAATGAGAGAGATGACACTGAGATCTACACATGCTTCCTGCTGCCAGAGCAGCATTTCTTCTGCTCTCCTTTGGATGAGAGGCTTTGATCATAAACATTCCCCTGAGATTTCTGGGAAAGAGGCTTGGAGAGAGGTGCCCAGCTGTTGTCCCTCTGTCCTCTCTTAGATCTGACTCTGCCTATAGCCACAGCTGCCACTGCACCCTCTTCCACAAGAACATCTTGCCAGAATATCTTCCTGAAAAGATGAAATTTGCAGAATGGCACTAAAAAATATGATTTAATATTCAGATCCAGAGGTAACTGAAACTAGAGCTGTTTCTTCTCCAGTTGATGCATGTTTAATACAAATCCTTTTTTTCCTGTTTCTTTATAGAGGTGCTTTGTTTTTTTTCTTCCAGCACATTAATGTGTGATACTACATTGGAAGTAGGATGCTGGAAATAGGATAATTTAGTGAAAGCTTGAAAATAGTAAGTGTTCTATGTGATTGCTAAAATTGCTGGAAAATTCATATTACATGGAGTTTAGCAAGGCTTTAAGTTTTATTTAATAGAGAATCTTGGATTCACTATTTATTAATTGGTTTTGAGTTTTGTTGGGTTTATTTTTTTATTTTAAAGATATTTTTTCTAGTTATTAGCAATGCATTATTCACAAACTCTTTAGTTCTGCATGTGTGTCCAGCCCAGTTTCTGAACAGTTAGGATTTGGACAAGTGGAATGCACTTCTCATTCAAATTCAGATACTAACCAAAAGCCAATGAAAACCTACAGCAAAGTCTTCTCAAAATATCAGTTGTAATAAGATTTTATTTACTCATTTCTTTCAATGTGTAAAAGATACAAAGGCCCCTCTGGGAAGGTGATAACAGCTCTCCTCAAATATACTTTCCATTCTGTTTTAAGGCAGATGGGTCAGTATTGACCTTTCACAATTCTTGCTAGGATCTACTGTTCGGCTGACTTTGGCATTGCTGATGCCCAGTTTATCTCCAGAAGTCAAAAGAGACAACAGAGTTTTTCTAGCTTTGTTATGTGTAAAAATTTCAGTCTTGCAATTTAATAATTTTTCACAAGATGCCGATTTTAAAATTGATCAGAATGTTTGGGGTTTGCGACTTTTTGCATTTGAATAACAGACATATGATTGGTTTGGTTGTTGGTTGCTTTTCTTTTGGTAAATATACAAAGCTAATGCTATTTCCAATCTTTAATTAAACATGTACATGATTTGCTTACATAATGGAAGTTACTGTATTGGCAGGTTGCTTGTATTATTTATATTGCCCAATGGCACACAAACCCCATATTATAAAATCACTTCATTGTTTAATCATCATTCCATTTGATGTTCTTCATGTTTGGATATGAAGAGAAAAGGCCTTTCAGTTTCAGGATCCACGTTACACTGTACATAGATATTGAATTATTGCAAGCTGATTCTGTCACAACTACAATTCAGTGCTTGATACTTTACTTCTCTATATCATTATGCCACACTTTTTGTTATAAATTCTTTATTTAAGTCAACACTCAATGGATTGGTCTGTGAAAAAAGTAATGTAAAGTAAAATAGTGCTTATTTTTGTCTTCTTTCTGTCCAACAATAGTGATCCTAACAGCCGGCTCTGCCCATGTCCCTTCTGGCACAGAATCATTTGGTGAGATTAGAAGGTGCCTTTTGTGTCACTTCGCCTACCCCGCTATGCAATGTAATTTTTTTCTTTATTTTTCTCTCTCAACACAAGCCAGATGCTGAGGCTTTGTTGCTACATGGACATACAATTTCATTAAAAGTGACTTAAAGTAAGTTTTGGATGTACTTTGTGTCACCCTGTATGATGATCCTCATGCAACAGGAAAGCTGGATGCATGGGTCAGCTTTGAAAAGACAGAGGGTGGTAGGAGAAAGCATGGTCAAAAGTGTTAATTCCCACCTGGTGTAAGCCAGCACAATCTGTGGAGCACCATGAAAGACAATATGAGAAGTAATCAAGATCATGAGGCTGAAGAAAGTGGCTTTGGATACATGTGTTTATTAAATATCTTGTATCCCTTAGTATGGAGGCAGTAAAATGAATCATGTGAAAAGCTGAAAGAAGTTGAGAATTTTTTTGGTCAGTAACACATTCAGCATCTGTAAGACTGAGGTTGTTTAATGCCACATGGAAAGATTTATTAATTCCCAAGGGTCTCATTAATCCTTACAGGACTACGTATGTGTTAATACCATGACTAGAAAATTGTCACGGTTTAGCAGCTGGCTTAAATGACCTCACTCAAATTGTATTCATACTTCAGAACTCTGTGTCCAAGATTTTCAAAGCAGAAGCTGCCTTCTTTAGTAGAAGCCTAATCTTGTTTAACTTCATGGAACAATTGGCATGGGCAAAAGGAAAAATTCTTCTGCCTCAATGAGAAACTTCTGTGTTTCACTGTAGATTGTTTCAGGACTTCAACTAATTAGGTCCTGTGCGAGTGAAGGAAATTCCTGCAAAAATTAGTAAAGCTCAAATTACCTACTTTAGAAGTGGTCCCCCCAAAAAATTACTTTCTTAAATGGATAAAAGCTCTGCAATAGCATATGGAATGAATGGCAGAAGCATAGCTTAAAGCAGCAGGTATCAATGACCCATTCTCCAAATCCTTTGCCCTGAAGTAGTGAGATCACCAGTAATCTTTTTCCTGTGTGCTGCCATATGACGTGTGTCAGAGCCAGAGTATGTGCCTGAGGACTCTCTATTCTTATTTTACATTTCTCTCCTCACACTGGAAAAACTTACTCTTCAACCTAAAATAATGTCAGAAGCTACAATAAGGCATATATTATATTTCAACTGTAGCATAGTATTTAAAAGAACTAGAGTTGTGAACATTTGTCTTGCTTTGACATTTTTTAAAGGACAAACAACTGACCTAGAAATTTATCCAGTGAAGATGGTACTGAATATCTTCTATCACATTTTCTTTTCACAGTTTGTGGCACAGCTGAGGAGGATTTTTCTGCATGCTACTGTATTTGACCTAACACAGATATTCCCATGTAAGACATAAGTCCTTTATGAGCCCACTTGTCATCTCTGCTAATACATGGAAAGAGCACTAACATGATTTTTAAAGGGACGTAACTCAGAGATACATTTTAGCAATTATATATGTAGATTTAATCAGCAGACTGTGGCAGGCTAAGAAATTCTATACTTCATGGAAATTATTTAAAACGGAGAAAAAAATCCCCTTCCTCTTTATGTGCCTAAGTAGTCAGAGTTGTTCTTGAATTTGAGCTTCAGGTAAAACACTTCCATTGTGGCCAGATATTCTTACTCAATATGCATAAATGCTGAATGGAAATAGTAAATAAATTGTACCAAGTTTAAATGTAACCTCACATTTGCAGTGTACCTATTAAAAAAAAAAATCAATTTTAGTCTTACATTCCTGTATTCTGTGACAGTCCAGTGTCAAATAAAAACCATGTTTTACATATTGGTCAAATACTATTCTAAACTGAATATCGACTCTGAAGACAATTGACTTGAGTTTTCCTTTTTAATTGTCGCCTAAGGACATTTTTTTTGAGTCTGTCTTGTTTAGAAAAAACCAAAGATTTCTGGTCTAGTCAGTGGACCTGAAAGTTAACTTGAAACCCAAAAAAATAGTCTGCAATCTTACAACGGGATTCTGCAAAAAAGGATGCCTTTGGTTATCCTCTAGTAGTGGCAGCTGTCTTATGCTTTATTTCCTTCAGTGGGTTTTGCATGGGAGTTTATCAAAACTGATCAGTTGTACTGAAAAATTATAATTTTTCCTCTGTAATTATACTGTCCTTCTAAAACCAGTGCAAAAATGAAAAAAAAGTTCATTGTAGTCTTTAAGTTATTATCATAAACAAATATAACTTGTGACAACTATGTACTTACATGTCTTCAGGGCAGTAAAGTAATTATAGTTATCATAACTGTATGCTAAAATATTTTTCTATGTATAGCTTTAGTGAAAGGGTGTTTGGTATTACTTATATATAGCACTTAATGCTTAACTGTATAATAAAACATCACTTTTTACAACAGTATTTAATGTCAGAATCACATTTTCTTTACTTGTTAACTCCTTTGACCAGACTTTTCATAGTAAATAAAGAACTGATTTCAGTAGTTCTTATTTTCATGAACTATAATGAAAGGTATTTCAGTTTAGATAGAAAATGTTCAGTTACATGATGAAAATCTTCACCATGTAGCCCCTTACAAGTTCTCAAGTTAATTGATTCCTTACGTAATCAAAATAGTATTAGTCAGGATCAAGGATTCTCTATTCATTTTGTTATCCCAGAAATTAATATAGTTATAGCAGGAACAGTTCATCATTTAGCTTCTGTTGCTGTTTAATGAAATGTACTGGGGTTTATTTCAAACTGACTCTTGATACAATGCTAAATTATTAAGAATGGTTAATTACCTCAGCCATGGTAGAAGTACTAGTGGATCTACTGACTGATGCTCATTTGCATTTCAAACTTTTAGCTGGAAAGTTTTTTGGTGTCTCTATATTTCCTGCCAATCAGTGGCAGCACAAATCTGTAACTTGGTGTGTATGTGTTATCTGGTTATTTATTTTAACTAAATGATTTGTTGTCCTTTCCTTTATAGGACTTTTTTTTCTATCTTTTTCCTACTTCATTACTTCCTCTTAACTTCTTGGGATGCAGATTTTATGCTAATGTTTGGGGATTGATTTTATGACTCGGGTAATGTTAATAGAGGGTTGTGTTGCCTGGAGTCCTGTTTCTTTACATTGTTTAGAGCAGTGGAAGATCCATGAAGTAGGGTGTGATTAAGCAAACTCATTCTAGTTTTGGCTGGTCTGCCTGACTCATGCAGTGTGAGTGACCCAGGTGTTTGCAGGATTATAGGAGCCAGGAGCTCATGCAAGGCTGCTGCACACAAGGCAAATGTACTGCAGAGGCTTTGTGGTCATGGTTAACACCCTTCTCAAAATAACTGCGGCTTCAGGGCCTTCGATTCACAGCTCCCTTTTTCTTGGTTGGCTAAGCATGCAAGCAAAATAGATAGATATTTCAAGAGACACTCTCAGTCACTTTGCCAGTTATTTTTAGAGTTTTATGTCCCTAAAGGTATATGAATATACATCTGAAAGCCTGTTTAGTTTCTCTGGAGTGGTTCTTTATTCCCTGCAAATGCAGTGGTTCCAACTATGTCAATTCATGTGCAATGCACATAGAAAACACTTGCTGTCCTTTAGTTTTCTTAAGGGCATGGAATCCACACTCTTATCTCAAATATCTGCCTGTGCCACTCTAGTAAAAGGTCTATAATGAAGTGCTTTATACTGCTTTCTAATCTTTCTGTTTTAAGTGTTGGAAAGCTGATACAACTGCTTTTTTTAGGTATTGGTATTGGAAAAATTTAAAATTTATACAAAAATAGTTTATTTTGTCAGGAAAATTTCTGTTAGAAAATAATATTTTATTAGATATTCCCTATTTTCTAAATATTTGAAATAACAATCCTCTCCAATGATGATTAACCAACAATGATGATATAAATAAAGTTTTACAAGCTTGGTCAGTCTTCTGCCTTCATCACTGTCTTTTAAATACACAGCTGTTTCACTGTCAGCATTTTATTGACTATGACCAATAAATAATAAGGGGAACATTGTCTTCACAGAAGGATATTTTTCTAGCACTGTTGTCTTTAACCCATCTGGAAGATCTTCAAAGGTCTCAATTCAAAATTATGTTCTAACTTTTAAAGCTTTTAGGTTGCTGGTGGTGCACTGCCTCAGTTACACATGCTTGAATTTGCTTTACTTAGCTGTGAAACCATCACCTTTGAACCTGGCATGCCTGCCAAAATACAGATATGAAAATAACATAAGTGAAAACTTGCTGTTTAGCTAGAGACACTTCTGCACTATACTTAGCTATCTACCCAACCTTACTTATTTGCAGTATAATAGATGAAAACACCAAAGTCATTTTGATTTGAAGAGGGAGAAGGAAAAACATTGATTTAAAATATTTTTCATATTGTGTGTAGGTTTTTTATTTTCAATCTGTTTTATTGTACTGCTTAGTTAAAGAATGCAAATATCTGGAAACAAGTACACTTCCTAAAGTTTGCATTAGAAACCATTAGTTTGACATCTTCACTGCTAGAATGGAGAGTAATCACCTTGAAGTGGCACTTGGATGCAGAAATTCGAAAGAGAACTGAAAGCATTTAGAGCTAATAAAAATTGATAATTATGTAATTCTAAATAAGAAATCATACCCTCAAAATTTCTGCTTGCTGACTCTGTAACCACATGAATAAAAAACATTTGTTCTACTTCATCACGTTTTTTTCACTTACAGTGAATGCATGTGATTAATGCTGTCATTTATAAATGTGACTCTGGATTGTTTTTAAGGAATAATTACCTACTTCTGCTTTTACATTGTTCTTTCAGTGTTACAGAATAATTTGTCATTAGGAATAATCAGACACTGTTCATTTTCTTCAAGTAAGCTGAATATTTGAAGTAAGTGGTGAATGATTTATGTTAGGGTATATCAGAAATTCTTCCCTTCCCTCAGTTTCTGTCATTGCCTGCCAGCCCCCTGGAATATGTACAAGTGTCCTAAGCAGAAAGCATATATTCTGTGTGTGGAAATGCATTTATGTGCTAATTTGCTGCAGCTGAAAACAAACACGGAAAAAAAAAAAATGAAAAAAACCAAGCAAAAAAGTAAAGCAAGGATCCAACTGCATTGGAGTTTGTGAGTTTAACTATGTAAAAATGCAGCTCAAAAATTAGGCTTCTTTGGCACGCTTGTTTCTGTCTTCTGGGGTTTTTCTGTTCTTTTCAAGAATGTTTCAAGATATATAAAGATGAGTGATTCAACTTTATTCAAACCTCTCTGAGTTGTGCCTAACAACAAATATGTATGTATTAGATGTTTAAGTGCTGGGCTTTAACTTCTAAACCTAATGATCTACTGTCATCAAGTTGGGGTTGAAGGTCCTGACTGAAGCTTGTCTTGGTTCAATTTGCCTCCAAGGAAATCAACATGAAACTGCTGATATTTGTTTTTGTGGAACTGGCATGGAAATTTACAATTGAATCCACCACCCTTGGGTGGGTGGTAACCAGGACAGGAGCAGCATCAAGGAGCAATTTCTCCAGTGGGTGATAATGACAATCATGTTCTTATCTTGCACTGACTCTGCCTGACTCACAGCAAATTGTGCAATTCAGAATCAGGACAACTATGGACCAGACAAGGACATGCAGGATACAAACCCCAAATTCACATTATAGCTTAGTGTATAATATTCACACATTGTTCTCAATCCTGACAGTGTTCCCTGACCTGGAAATCTGTGCCTGGGAACAGGTGAAGATGTAGTAAAAAGTAAAGAAATAGACTTGCATAAGATAATTTTATTAACTATCATTTATGATTTTATCCTACTTCAAAATGACTAAGAAAAACTGGTATTTAGGCAAGAAATTATTTTATGACATGTTTAAACAAGTTATCATTTGGGTTTAAATTATAAAGAGAAATTTCTAATATGAATAACTGTGATCTATGCTTTTAATATTGTGATAAAGGAAAAAAAATTAGTTGAATAAAATCCATATCAACTTGACATGCATTGCCACAGAGCAAATATTCATACGAAGGAAGTATTTTCTGTTAGTATCAAAGATTTCTTTTCAAAGCTCTTAGGGTATGTATGCACCTGGTGAGTTCCTTGTTTGCTGAATGCTGCTGTATTATCACTGTAGACAGCTCCATGATCCAGAAACACCTGATCAATAACCAGAATGTGACCATTCCAAAGCATATGATTTCTTGTAAGTTTTCCTTGCCCTGAGAAATATGGCTGACTCTAACACACATACTGTTAAATCAGCTTTTAGCTTCTGGCTTGTTGGCAAGCTAAAATCATGTTTGCCAACTGTAGCTTCTGATCTGAATGATCAGGTAAGCACAGACATAGGTAAGACACCAAAAGAGGTTTTCTCAGCTGTCCCGCAGGCTCCCAAAATGCCCATTCTCACTGCAGTAATTAGCTGGAGCTGAGTTCCAAGGAGATGTTCATTCCCCGTGTCAGAGATCTGTGCTCACTGCTTCAAAAGTAACCTTGACTAAGCTGCACTCTGCAGTGTATGCCAAATGTCTCTCTTCAGTGTGGGTCCTGGTCCTTACTCCATGACTTGGTACAATACCTTTCTCCAGTCTCTGTTAATGATGTGTTTACATGGATAGAAACTCAGGGTATACACAAAAAATGCCACAGCACTCTACAACTGGGCATAATTTTTTTGATGGGTGGGAGACCAGAGGTGGCGAAAAATGCTACAGAGAACAACTATTAAAAAAAAAAAAACAAACCCCAAAATAAGGTATCTACATTTCCCATACGGTGTAGGGAGAATTAAACTTCTATGTGTTTTTCTGCAGATTGCAAGCTTGGATATTAGAACCTAAAAAGGCAGGGTTTAAACACTAAGACATGAATTTATTTCATTATCTAGTAAATCACTAAAACAAGCAGTACACAGGAGTTAAATAGAATAATCTGCTGTTGTTCAGTATAGTCATTAGTCTAGACCCCAGGGGACCTAGTTAAAAAAAAATATTTAGTCCCACATAGAAGATGATTTCTCTTCACAAGATTATTTTACTTCAGGCAGATTTATTTGGGAGCTAAGCCTGTGCTCCAGATTTTTTATGTTTTCTTGATAATTTCTTGAACTGTTATTGGACCTACTGCTGAAACTTTATCTCCAGGATGCCTGAAACATCCTCACATGTCCATGATGGTTCACTCATTTAAAAGCTGCTCTGCTCTGTGGACCAGACTCTAAAAGACAAAGCCATACACTCCTCAAGGGCTCCTGAAAATGTCTTTAGTTATCTATGAATGATAGAATGACAGAAAAGCAGGGGAGAACTTAAGTGCTGATTAAAGCTCAAATGCTCTGGGTTCTGTGACTGGTGCTTTAGAATACATTATAAATGACTTTTGAAAAAAATAATTAATTTCAGGGTAGCAAATCAATACTTTCAGTTAAGCCAGGCATCACTTCTGGCTGAGTGACACATGTTAGGGCAATACACGAATAATCCTTCTCATGAGTAATTTCTAGGGCACATTGGGGTGACTACTTTTGAAGTCAGTATATAATTATCAGATGAATGCTACTGGACTTCTTATTTCTGTACAGAACAGGCGGGGGAGACAAACTCTTTGTCCAAGAGCAGACCTACTAATCTATCTATAATGCTCAATGCATTAATTCTACAGGAGACAGATAATTTATCAAGATTGGGGTGTCTGTATATACATACATATTATACAGATATGTCTGTGCATGTAGATTTAGCAACTTCTTTATAAGTTGGTTTCATAACAGACCAGTTATTTTTTAATAATAATTAAAAAATAATAACTGTTTCTTTTGAGAAAAAAACAGTTCTAGTGCTTGACACATAAGGCACAGAGATAGGAATGGCAAGGGGGCTGGTTGGGTAGGAGTGAATGTGTGAAAAAAATGAGAAAATTAAGGAGTTCAGAACAGCAATAAGGATAAGCAGGCTCCAGAGTCTTTCAGAGGTGAGGATTAAAAGCTTCAAATAGATGCAACTTATGGGGGACTCTGTGTGTGTGTGGGTAATGATAGAGATGGTGAGATGCAGAAGGGGTGCTCATAGGGAGGGGGTTACTGGAGCCGGGACAGAACTACATTCATTTACTCCTTCACTATTTGGGTGCAATTCCCACACTTCTGTGTAGAAAGAAAACTGATAAAATGTAAAGTATTATGACTAGACTAGGCAACACCTGGTTTGGTTTTTGTGGATTTTTTGGTGTGTTAACTTAATTTCAACACAGCTTAGAGTTCTGGGTTTAAAGTTCAATATGTTTTATAGAAGAAGTGTGAGGTTAATATCTTGATTCTTGTAGATGCATTACTTCTGTCTTCCTCATATTGCAATATTTCAATGGACCAATAATATTAATTGCTCAAAAAAAGGAAAAAAAAACCTAGCAGTGATATAGAGACCTTCCCTGACTCTTCAGTACTAATACAGACCATTTGGAAAAATCAGCAGAGCTTGTCCAGGATATCAGTGAGCATCTCATCTCAATTATATCCTTCAGTGCTCCTTCAAAAGACAGAGCATGTGCTTGGTATCTAAAAGGCAGAGAATATTTTCAAATAGGAGGAATGGACTGTCATAGGTTAGCAAGCATAGTCCCGGAAGGGATGACCTTGCTAAGGGGTGCTTACAGCTTCCTCTGGGACCTGATAGAACCTATCAGCTGGCCAGTTTGAATATGGACAATTCTTTAAGCCACTTAAAGTTGTGACCACCTCTGTGATACACACTTAAGAATAGACAAACTCCCCCCCAAGCTCTCTCTCGTTTCCAGTGCAGGGACAGGTGGCTGCGGGGCCCAAGCGGGGGCCAGCGGGCCCGGCCAGGCCCTGCTTGGGCCAGGCCATGGCCATCCTGGAGCCGATGGACCTGTTCCAGCCATGGAACCCCTCCCACTGCCTTGCCGTGGGCAGCCAGAGCGGCTCGGCTCTCCCCCCTCTCCACTGCGATAAGAAAAATTCAACATTCAAGCTGCAAAGCTGCGAGGCCGAGGTGAGATTAACCCTTTTATTGCTGTGAAGAGCTGAAAACCTGAGGGAAGAGAGAGAGGAGATGCTTAAAGCTGAAATTCTATT
Organism: Corvus cornix cornix; assembly: GCF_000738735.6. NCBI lineage: Eukaryota > Metazoa > Chordata > Aves > Passeriformes > Corvidae > Corvus > Corvus cornix. The sequence continues at coordinate 9,097,406 of NC_046334.1, read as the reverse complement.
GTGAAGCTATGATATATCAGAGTATCCTCTTGTAATTTCATGAAGATATGGGGGGTGGAGTGTTCAACTCGTAAGCAAAAGCACCTGCGCTGAGATAGGCAGATGCTGACGCAGCTGTAATTTCATGAGAAGTTTGGACAGGGAGAGATGGACCAGATGAGGACTTTTGCTCCAAACGGGAAAGGAGAAAACCTCAGTTCCTAGAGATGCTCCCAGAGATAGTCCTAACGATGAAGATGAGGAAGACCCTTTGCTCCCAGGGAAGGAGAAGGGCCTCTGTTTTTGTTTCTGAACGGCTCAACCTTAAAATTGTACCCCAAAAAACTTCAAGAGTGGACCCTCGAACGCGGGAAAACCAATTGCTATCTGTGTGTGACCTTGAACAAGCTGCAAGTCGGGGGAAGGGACTCACATGCAGGCAGAGAGACTCCTCTTCCTAAATGGACTGAACAATATTTGGAAGTGGGTGGCTGTCTCATTGTGATAATGTTTTCAGAGCGCGAGCAAGAAGAGACTTCTCTTTCTAAATGGACTGAACAAGGTTATTATGGAAGTGGTGAACAGACTGAACATCTTAAGGGCTGTCTTTTCACATTGTCAGTGGGAGAAGGGAGGAAGGTGGGGGGAGGAGGAGAGTTCTGAAGGTGTGGTATAATTTTTTTTTCCCTTCTTTTAGGTCTGTTAATAAACTTCTTTATATTCTTTCAAGTTTGGTGCCTGCTTTGCATTTCTCCTAATTCTTATCTCACAGAAGATAAACAGTAATGAGTATTTTAGACCAAACCACTACACTAAATTGGTGTTTCCGCCCGGTTACAAACCCAACCCGTGACATGGACCAATGCTTTCTCTATGAGAAATCCAGCTGCCCACATCATATATTGCACTAAAATTGTATTTTTCAAAACTTTTTTATTTATTTTTACTTACGAAATTCCAAAAAAGTGAAATTGAAATGTTTCTTCTGCTTTTTTAATTGACCAAGAATTTTCTAATTAAAGATGATATGCAATCCCTTAAAAAAAAAAAAAAAAAGTTTGTTAGGGTTAGGGTTAGGGTTACAGTTAGGGCAAGGGTTAGAGTTAAGTTAGGGTTAGGGTTAGGGTTAGGTTAGGGTTAGGGTTTGGCTCGGGTAGGGTTAACATTATCTCTAGTATTGTGATATTTTAAATTAATATTTTCAATCTGTGTTAATTAATCTGTGTAACTCAATTTTCAGGAGCCTTAGGTGCCATGTTTCTTTTGCATTTAAGTAGATCTATCACCCCTTTTTGTGACTTTTTCCTGTATTGGTTCGCTTTCTGAAAAATGAATTACTCATGCAAATTTACGTTTCCATTTCCTTCTTGTTTGCGTTCTGAAAAAAGTCATAAAGATCTGTTATTCTTGCACCTCATTTTTGTTGTGTTTTTTTAGATTCACTGGGATAAATATTTATGCAAGAGACCAACTTCAATTTTTGTAGCTTCATTCACTCGTTAAATGATAGGTTTTGGTCTAAGTAGTTACTTCAGCTGTTTTCAGTATAATGATGGATATTCTACTCCTTAAATTCTGTGCTTATATTTACACACTTAAACAAGAGAATATAAAAACTTTATTTGGTCTAGTTGAAGTTTTTAAGAAGAGATAATTTAGTTTATATTAGTTTAGTTATTACTTTTAACAGTATGTTTATTTTTCTATTGGGCCACAGAATATACCAGAGGCTTTTACATCTGCAAATGGGTCACAAGCTATTGCTGTCACAGTGAGAATCACTTTCGAGAATTTTGTATACCTAGAGTGCACAGTCAGAGTTCATAAAAAAAAATGTTTACTGGACTGCCCTCTCTAGAAGAGTCTAAGGGATTTTTTTTCCAATAGTAATTTAATTTTTGGCACGCTGACTTTATTCATCAGTTCTTTGCCCGGGGAGTCCTTATGCTGTGTTACTGCAAAAAGAAACAGATTTCTTTTACTTTATATTCAAAGGCATGTAGCTCTGTTAGATTACATGCAAATGAATGAATCAAGGGCTCACTCTTACTCCCCTGGAATAAACTGAATATATGCCATTGAATTCAAAAAGGGTAAGACTGAGTTTTAAAAATAACAATTCATAGAGTTTGTCATCATAGATGGTTTTTTTGGCAAGCCAATAATTTTCTATTATTTTATCTTAAGATGAACAGTGCAGATTCAGGAAAGAAAGAGGCAGGTTCAAATAATGAGACTGAATGGTCTCTAATTAGAATACTCAAGTCAAAAGTGTTTTACTTTCAAATGTCCCTGAAAATTCCAAACCCTTCATATCATTTCAATTTTTCTTTTATCTGCAAAATACTATGTTTTCAATGTTTATTTTTACTGTACCCATGCATTTTTAGATTGCAGTTGTGTATGATTTTTTACTACCATATTGAAGGTTTTTGTCATCAAAACATGGATGAAAGTTAATAATTTTAACTTCAATATTCGACATAAGCAAGTATATGAGCATGCTTAGATATGTGTCTTATAAATGCTCTGATAAACCAGGTATTACACTTCAACAACTGAAAAAAACCCCTCTGTAGAATGTTTTGCATGCTGAAAATTAAAATTCACTGAAATGCAGAGAAGAAATTACCAGTAAGACCAAACATTCTTTTGTTGGTATCAGACAAGTGTATCTTTGGGCAGTTGTTCTTGGTTTGCTATTTTAGCATATACCACATGGACCGAGAAAGGTTAAAACGGAGAAATATTTACATAGAAAAATACTTCAATTTGTGTATTTTGGGCCGAAGATATTTTGAATGTGGGGACACTGGAGACTGGGAAAGTACCCTGAAGAAGTTTCTCTGTGTGCATACCTGGATCTCAGGCTCTTCCAGTGGCCACTGTTGGGTGGTGGATTTAGTGGACCTTTGGCCTGCTTTGGTAAAACTGTTCCTAATTATGCTTTATTAAGAGACAGGGCCAAATATCTCTCTATTGTGTTCAAGCACCAAAGGCTATGGATGTCGTTGTGATTCACACCTGCTTGTAGTGATAACACAGAATGTGAGAATTCTCAGATAGCATTTCTGCCATTTTTGTGAGACTCCAGTACCCAAGAGACGTCAATAGAATTTGTACTTCTCCAACTAAGATGCTGCATTCTCTGTCATTTTGCTTTAGTAATGGCTCCATATTTTATGTGAATCAATATAGTACCTTGTCCTTTCCATGCTCATCTTAGTAAATAAAACAAAAATTTGAACAAATATGGAGATTATGTTTTAGGACTTGAAAACATCAAATACAAGCAGCATTTTTAACATGTAGAAAGCACTGATCTGTTTTTATGGCTATTATTCATGCTGAATCCTTTCAAATGTCTTACTTATACATCATGAAAGTGAACGTATTGAACTTGACTTATTAAGTGCCACCATGCCACAATACTCATCTTACATAGACTTGAGATATAAGTAAATATCACCTTGGGTCTTATGTGTTCTACAAATCCTCCACGATCATGACACATATGTCAGAATTTAACTTTGGCAGTGCTGCCACCTTTTGTGACATATTCAGCCCTTTCTCTGATTTGTGTAACTGCAGAATCATACTTTGGAGAGCACTTACATGAAGTGCAACACTGTGTTTTGATTACGTCCCCCTAATATTTTACAATTAAAATTGATGTCATTAGTTATTTCATTTCCAAAGCAGCCCGTCTTTTTATTATAACCCAGATCTTAAAATTAAATGCCTGGATTAACAATCCATATTAGTTTATATGCATATGGATTTCTTTTTTTTGTAAAATACAGGTACTTCAGATGGGCTTCCTTTATCCTTCTTGTTCCATTATAAAAATGCAACTCTGTGAAGTCAAAGTGAGCTACAGAAGCATTTGGCATTCTCTGGCATCAGAGGTATTTTAATCAGAAAAATCTTTTTGAAGTCTCTGCTATCAAAGGAAGTGGTCTTTTATCTCATCTTAGCTCCATACATAAAATTTCCAGTAGTGATCGATAGAGGAAATTTGTGAAGATCCTTCCAGTGTCCCTTAGGAAGCATCTCTTATTAGTCCATGCCGTAGGAAATGTTACAATCAAGATGTGACTGCCATAAAAATATGATGCCAGATCATTTACAGGCTTTTGGAAGATCTCAATATTAATTAAAAAAAAAAATGTATAAAAAGTTCTTAAATAATATCTGTGTAATACAGATCCCCTCTCCATTCTGTAGCTTGTGAACATACGTAACACAGGAAATACATGAAACACATGTAAGATATAAACCCAAGAATTTATTAAAAATATTTTAACTGAAACATTAATATTCTACTGAAAGAATCATAATGAGTTCAGATATAATTAGAAGTGAACAGGGAAGAACATATCCATGCAGAATATATTTCAGAAATTTAGTTTGTACCCCTTTACCTGGTGCTATGCTCATCCTTCTCCAGCTCCTCTGAGCCATAATGTCGGGGGTTTCATGCTGGTAGACAGCAACAAGAAAGGAACACATGAAGGGAACACATGAGGTTCTTCACTATGATGCATATGATGTGCATGTCAAGGAATTGTTCTTCCTCCCTTTGGGATAATTTTCTGATATTCATTAACTTGCTTTTGCACCTACCTCTTTCTTCATTTGTCCACAGCTCTACATAACACCTAAATTTACTATATATGTTGCCTTGTACTTATATTGATATTTCTTTGTTCCCTTTGTTGTCCCTAAAGCCAGGTGTGTCCAGGTCTAGGTGTGCACGGGGAGTTGTTTACAGCCAAGGGATCTCCCATGCCTGCACTCTGTGCTGTGTTCTGTGTCCCCATGTCCCAAGGCTGACCTCTTGTGTTTCTCTGCACTACCTCAGTGCATCAGGGCCTTTAATATCCCACACTATGCAGAATAACTTGTTGCTGCTGGCTGCAGTTTTTGGACATTTGTACAGCTTGTGGGTAGCTGGAGGACAGCACTAACACAGTACAGTGTAGGTGTAGGAATAGAAAAGAAGCTGCATGCCTGGGGTAGATAGTGTGCATTTTTGTTATACATCTTCACAGCCTAGTGCTTGGGCGTCATCAGCCCATATACCAGGCAAAACTGCATTGAATGTTTGACAGATATTTTAATGGAGGGCAGCACAAAAAGGCTGAGGGGACCTGCTGTAGGCATTATACACATTGGTGAGTATAATGTACGAGTCTGTAACCAAAGGGAGGGGAAAGCGTGCACTCTGCTCCAGAGTACTCACACAAAAGAATTTACAGCACACAAAAGTGATCGTATACACCAAGACATTTATGTCAAGGCAAGATTTAATTTTGCAGTCTCAGTGATGTATACAAAGATTGAAAGAAGAGAAGACTGAGAGAAAAGGATGAGCTTAGACTCGGTGTTTGAGTCATAAACATTAATACTGTGATTTACCAGTATCTGGTCTTTAAGGTTAGGTACTTAAGTACATGTTTTCTTGGTCTGTGTCTCTTAATTTTTTTTCACAATTTTTTTCCATCAGTGATTTAAGGACCTATACTGGCTTTGAAACCCCTACCATAGAGTGAAAACCAGAAATCTTTAAGAATACTTAAAAAATAACCTGAATGACTATTCATTTTAGAGACCACAGTGATTCTTGTAAGGTTTTAATCTCTTGTGTAACTAGGGATGGCATACACTATGAGTTCTTGTATTTGGATAATAAGGAATTATTTAAGGGTTAACAAAAATTGAAAGTAAAATTAATGATCTAATGTAGAATTATAGAAGATAGGAAACAATGCCTAAGCTCAAATTACTATTTTGACTTAGGCAGATTCTAAAATCCTTCAAATTTGTGATCTCAAAGAAAGAAAACAAATTAAGAACCTATTCTACCTTTATTTTTAATCTGCTTATACCCTTAGGTATAATCTTCCTTGCGTTGTTTTGGTTTTAAATATTGATAGATATCCTAGTGATTTGGAATTAAATACTGCTGCTTAAAAAACCCCATAGCTTTGTCTTAGTCCAGATAGTGTTGCTGATATTAACATTGCATTCTTTATAAAGCTACATATTGATTTAGAAAAAGTGGAAGGAAGCAACACAAATTCCAATTCTTTCTTTCAGTCTTGAGCACTCCTTCTACCTGCTAAAGTCAACAAAAATGTTCCTCTTTACTTGCAGGAAGCTAAAGTGGAGTTAAGGCTGGAAAAACACGGAATGTTTTTGTGCAGCCTTTCTTTCATCTGTCACGTAAGTGATTGTGTCAGTGACACCTAAACAGGAAACTACATGCCCAGTAAACACCCACATTTTCTCAAAAGCATGAAACAGAAGAAATTTGTGTGAGAAGGCTCATGATCTTGTAAGAGCCTAATAATAAGAGAAAGGCTTCAAAAGTGCTTTTTCATTATGACTGCTCGAAACCTGAAAAACTCCAAAAATGCCTCGTCATTTTGTCTGCTTATCATTATACAGGCAATTTGGACCGTGGGTAGCCCGCCTAGAGGCCCATATAAAGGAAGGCGAAACGGGTGCAAGTCGGAGAGAAAAGCGAGGGGCAGAGTCCCTGACCTTTGCCTTCCCCCCCTCCACCACCACCATCGCCCTGCTACGAGACACTCTGAGGCCTCCGGGAGCTGATACTGCCCGCCTGAGGAGAACCCCCCTGGTTCTGCACCCCGGACCGGAGTCACGGGTGAGTTGTAGATCCCCTACCCGTGCTGAGAGCACCGTGAGTGGGCCAAGGCTCGGCTGCAGCGAGCGGGCACCGCGCCTGACACTCGGAGGATGGGCCGCCGCATTCCAGCCAAAGTGCTCCCGAGATCGGAGGAGGCAGATCAGACGCTTCAAACTGCTTCGCTCCCCCCACCCCATCTCGGCGGCACTAAAGGTAGCACAGTGTGCTGGTGACCTATCCTATGCTTTTCTTTTTAAGTAACCTCGGCTTTTTCTAACTTTTCTCTACTTTTCTCTTTCCTTCTCTTTTCCTCTTTCACTATTAAATAAAATACATCAATTTTTTGGCATCAACATTTAATCTCGTTAGGTTTTAATCTCGTTTCTGGGAATATTTTGAAGCTTCTAAGTTCTTTCTGGTTTATGCAGAGACTTAGCTTTCTTTGTTTTTCTGGTTTTAAACCGGATCGTAACAGATCTGTCACACTTTAAACTTCTGAACTGGTAATTGGAGTATTTCTGCTGCAGACAACCTCTTTTCCTAAGATTATAAGAAATGAGTATTTGGGATGTTTGTTTAAAACTTTCTACTATATATTGCAAAATAGCTTCAATTGCAGAGTCAAAAGCTTTTGATTCTTTAATGTACTTCATTTTGTCTAGCTCTTTACAGTAATTCTGCTACTGTCTTTCTAAAACTGATGGTCAGTGCTTCAGGGCAAACATTTGTGGCCTCTTAGTTACATTGAGGCAACCAGAAGAGTTTGAGATAATTTGCTGCAAACATTATGACAAATGGGGCTGGTGATAGCTTCACTATCAGGTCGAGATTATCAGTATTTTGGGGCCAATTTAAAGTTAAGACAGTTGGAGATCTCCTATATTAACGATCTGCATTTGGTTACAGACATTAATGAGAAATCTTTATCTATCAGGTGAAACTCGCAAACACATTTGCCCCTGCTGTTTGAAAACAGCAAGAAATGACTGATAAGAGTTGGGAGGAGTTTGCTGGCCTTTTGAATATGTGCTAATGGAACATTTATTTCATATTTGCCCTTTTTTCCCCAAAATATATTTATTTGCACTCTAGGAATAAACTTCTATGGTATCTGCATGGTACCTGCTATCTGCAACAGCTGCACTGTAACAAAGGTTTGTATCTTGAAATCAGAGAGGCCTTTGCAGCTTTCACTTGGGAAAAAGGCTCTGATTGAGCACTGACAAATTTTTTCTCTCTACATCAGTCATAGAGGGTGATGTGCAATGGGGGTCTTTTTGGTCTTGTTAAAAAATTGTTGATTTTTTGCCAAAAGGTGGGGAATTAAATCAGGTAGTCTGGAAAGGACCATGTCATAGAATTGGAATTTTTGAGGTTAAAAAAACCCCTCTAAGATCATTGAACCCAACCATTAACCCAGCACTGCCAAGCCCACCACTAAGCCACGTCCCTAAGTGCCACATATCTATGTATTTTAAATATCATCGTGGATGGTGACTCCACCACATCCCTAGGCAGCCTCTTCCAATCCTTGACAACCCTTTCAATGATTAATTTTTTCCTAATATCTAATCTAAACCTATATGGTGCAATTTGAGGCTGTTTCCTCTCATTCTATCACTTCACAACTTTATTTTTAATTTGAAAATGTTTAATTATTTCTTATAAATAAGAAAATTATAGAAGTCCCATTTTAAAAGGGAAATACCCTTAACCAAAATAATTTTAATCAATTTACCCACAATGAAATAATGACATATTGGAGAACAGTATTTTGCTGCTTCAATGTGGTTTAACTTTATATTCAGATACTCCTTTACTTTCTATGTTGTTTAAAATACCTACCTTTTAACTGTCGCTCTTCTGTTACCTTTGCACTTTAAAACCCGATTCTGCTCAAATTGAACCAGCTCAAAGACCTGAGTTCTGCAGTTTTTACTGAGCACCTGAAATACTGGAAAGGAAAACTTAAGCTTGGACTGAGTATATGCTATTTAAGTTACTTAAATAGCTTAGGTTTATTAATAGCTTAGGTTTCCTCTCTTTTCTGCTATATTTAATGAAAAAAGTTTCTCATTAAAGTGTGACAGTGCTTTATATTGCCTGTACATAAAACCTCCATGGTTATTATACAAAAAGAAAAGGCAAATGACAGTTGGTGTCAACACTAAACAGCTTGGGGAAAACTATTTCCTCAATACGTATGTAATTTAATTGAAATGCAATATTTCATGAATATTAGAAAGTGAGGGTTTATTAAGAATGGCAAGGAAAGTGAAAGCATGACTGTTTAGAGTAACAAGCAGCACAAATTTATTCATTCAATACATCACTGAATTATTTAAAACTCAGCAAAGCACAAGGTCATGGAATAATTTTGGCAAGTACGCACTTTTGCATGATGCATTTCCATAATTCCACTACATCTATAAAGTTAATCACAGCTTTGGCATGCAAGCCTGCTTCATGTACTAAGCTGAGCCAGAGAAAGGCTCTGAATTAAAACTTAGGAACAAACCAAACAACTGACACTACAAATGATTTGTGATAGTTGAAAGCAGATGTGAGCTCCATAACGCTAGCAATTCTTACAAATATTTCATTTACTAAATCCCATATTTACTTGCAATACACATTTACAAGTGAAAACCTGTCATTGGTCTGGAGACATATCCAAATTAGTATGCACACACACAGTTTGGTGTCATAAGTCTTCTTGCGGATGTAATCATTCTGTAACAAGTGAGAGCTGACAAGAGGTGTCCTTTGGACCATGGGGACGAGAGTGGTTGAGATATCCTTGGAAAAAATCCATGGAAATTTAGTCAATTTTCTATTGTGGGAATTAGTACTCACCTGTCCTGAGTGCAGACTGACTGCTAACAACTCCTGCAGACTACTAAACCAGAGGGGCTCAATGTATGCAATTTTCAGAATTGCATTGTCATTTCTATGCTCCCAGAATGACAATGATATGTGGGAATTGCATAAGGCTTAAGGCTTCTTCTCAGAGTGTATTTGAGATTCTAAGACAAAACTGAGGGTATTTTGAATTTTGCAATTGAGTTTTTGCCTTCAGGATTTTGCATCCTGTTTCCATCTGCCTCCATCAATTGATGAAGGCATGAGTTTGAGTATGATTTCAAGGACTCCCATAATCACGATCATGCAGTACTAGCTTGAAGACAGTCTGTTTTATATGGACTCTGATATATAGCTAATTTGTAACTAAGTAGCATTATAATTGTCTTGATAAATGTGTCTGAATTCTAGGAAGAGGATTTACTAATACAACAAAAAGCAATCTACACACAGTAATATCATTTTCCTCTGTGCATGTTTTGAAAGACCTCTATGCTAGCTTGGAGCTGCTGAATGTATTTGTTGTTTCCCCTACACTGCGTTCACAGACACACAGTAAGTTATGGATCAACCAGACTTTCAAAGAAGAACATGATTTTCATTTGAAGGCTTGGTGGACCTAATTTTAATTTTCAATAATTTCCTCAATTTATTTATTGTTCAGCTCAGCTTTTTACAAATTAGTCTTGAAATAGATGTAATTTATCTCAATAGACTCTAAGACAAGTGCAGAAGTGACATGAAAGATACAGCATCTAAATTTTGAATATTTGCAATATACTGAGCGTATTTTTTCAGCACCTTTTATCTTAATTGTTTGATTGTATTTAAAGAAGAATGAAATATTTAAAGTTGCAATTTTTAAAACAGTACCCTGGTTCTATACAGATTGTTTATTATTTGATTGACTTCCGAAGAATTCTCAGTTCTACTTTTCAAAAAGTAAATTTTTTAATCTTGGTACCCTGTTCTGCCCTTAAAGTGGCAGTCAGTGAGTTTCTGCTGAGGTAATGCATATAGGTAACTTATCCAATCACTTTGCTGCCTTTAAGAGGAATTGCTTTATAAATAGTTTTGGACCTCTCTGATTAATAAGAAAAATCAATGAGATTTTTATTTTGTATGTAGATCCCAAAAACTGTATTGTATATAAAATTGCAAATGTTTTAATAGTTACAAATTGATAATCAAATCTGGAAATAATTAACATCTTTAGAAATTGCTGAAAGTTTCCTTTTGTTGTTAAATCTTGAAATAGTTTTCTTGCTGGAGAAGAAAACAGGTAAAATGCTAGAAAGTTAAGATGAGCTTTAGACTATTTATTGAAAATAATAAGCAGTCATTTCTTTCACATTTTTGCATGTATTGAACATTGTCACTCAAGAAAATAAATACATTAGTCAATAACTTTAAGTGTTTTGTGTGTTTACTTCATTATAAATTTCATATCACTATAAATTTGCCATTTATTCAAAACTGAAATAGAAACTGCTTGAGCACAGTGTCAAACGGCAAGAAGTTGCCATTTGATTTGGTGAATTTGTCCAGAGACAAGCTATTCATATTCATCAGTTTCTAACTAGTTCTACAGAGGACAAGTTGCAAAATGACTTATAACCCCGCAGATGATTATATTTGTGTAAGCAGAGAAGATACATACCAATGATCTAAAAGGCTTGCCTTAATATTTTAAGGATATTAAAGGATATTTAATATTTTAGGATATTTGATATTTCAAGGTGTTACCAGTTTTATCAGAAATTATATATTCAGTTCCAGGGCCCTATTTTCAGAAGCCAGCAGGACTGGATTTATTAGACCCTGCTGCACACAGAATGTCCTGAGTTGGATTCCCTTTGGATGAAGATTAGCTGGGAGGTAACTCTTGTGGCCACATCAGTGTATGCACAGGTGGGGGAAAAAAAACCAGCAAAAAACATCTTTGCATTTTTAGTTTCTAATTTTAACATTTAGAACTAAGAAAAACAACCTGTACAATTGAAACTCGATATTGGCAGTCCAAAGAGTATTGTTGGAGCTCTAGCATGATTTTTAGTAGGAATTATTTGTGTCTTAGAAATGTCAAAAGTGCAACTGTGTCAGATCTTTGGAAGGGTTAAATGGATATAATCTTTTGTCTAAATCTGTGATCAGTTTATTGAAGATGATAGCTGAGCACCTTACGCATACAGTTCCATATCATGATAAAGAAGAATATTCGGTAAGATAATACCCATGTATTATATTATTTTTCTCCCTGTCAATCTAATCAAAACATCAGCACTTTTGAAAGGCTTGGCAGTGTTGTTCTAAGTACCACGGTCACAACAATTAGTATGTTTATTGTATCATATCATTCTGGTTTAAGACACATGAATAACAATTATAGAAAATTATTATTAAAAAAAAGTCACTATATAAAACCTCACTCAACGTTGGAAGACAAAGCTCAACAAAATTCTGTGGAACATAAAAAGAGTTAGTCTTGATTGATCCTTAACTGCATTACATGTGTGCCTTATTTGTCGGCATTTAAAAATACTGATTTGGAGCTTTATGAGAGGACAGCAAACATCTTCTGTTAGCTTTCAGCCTAACAGTTTGTTGTTTCCTTTCTGTATTAATTTAGCTGTAAGTACAAAGAAACTGTCACTCTGATGTGACATTCTGACTTCAGATGTTAGAAAAACAGCAAATTACGTCTACCAAATATGCAGAGCGTTTAGATAATGCATAAGTTATGCATTATCTAAAGACAGGTTCTTTTAACTGTGTGGTTTCAATAGGAAATCTCACTGCAAAGACAGCTCTATAAGAATCTAATATATAAATCATGGTTATCTGATTTTATTTCCCCTTTTACTCATGAGTCTTGCAAGACAGTTTGCAGGAAAGGGACCAATAAAAGATCTGAAAAGATTTTATTGTTTTTCTAAATTACTCTTCGGCTATGCTTAAGGGAGTTTGTCTTATCCTTAAGCAACTGGTTTGATGTTGTTCCCTGAAAGTTCTGCTAAAGTGGTTCTTGTGACCACTTTAGTGACCTAACAGATAATAGTGCTGGGGTTTTGAGATGCCTGTTCTTCTCACCCATAATTCAAGCAGTCTTAGGAGGAGCACAAACTGTGCTTTTAATGTATTTAGTGAAAGCCTCTTTTTAAAGGTGAATCACAAACAGTCCAGATACTCTATCTCAGATCATATCACCAGCAATTTATTTGTGTGTCTTCCTAACAGTAATTACCACTGTAGCAATTAACCCAGATAACCACGCTCCAGAATCAAAGCTGTGTTCTGTTAGCTCCATTTACCTGTTTTTCCAGGCTCTGCAGATCCCCAGATAAAAGAAAAACACAAAGAGAAAGAATAATAGGGCTGGTCTCAGAGGAGAAATCATCATTGTCCTTCAAAACCAGACTTTGGGTGACAAGGATGGTAGATTTTTCTACAGAGCTGTACCACCTGTGCTCAGGTACAGGCCCTCTGAGTGGGCTATTGATGGCACAGGTCTGAAAAACCTGTCACTACTTTGAACTGATAATGCTGGAACAGAAGCCCCTGTAGATTACTTTGATCTCAGACTCCTGGAAAATGAATTCCTTTGGGGAATGGAACTTGCTGCCTCCCTTGCCACAGAAGTGAAGTTTTTCCCCAGAAGGGTCGTGTTTCTTAAGATTCGTTCACATGTTTTTACGGAGCCTTGCCCACAGAGCTGCCATTCCCATGGATAATGACCAAGGAGTACTTCTGGGAGTGAAGTTGTGAAATACTGGGAACTTCTGGGGAAACACAGCAGTTCTGTTACTGAATGATGGACAGGTCCATGGACTTCACTGTCTAATCTGAAGAATGTTCCTGTAAAGGCTTGTAAGCAACTTCACAACAGAACAAAGGTGTGATTTTAGAGTATTGAATGCAATGCAATCCTCAGTGTGCCTGTATATTAAATATGACATCTAGTGAATGCTGCTATATTTAGTTCTGCAACAAAATCCTACACATTAGTGAAAACAAGCAATAGATTAATAGATTTTATGGTTTTGTGCCAGCACAGAGTTGTTTTGCACATAGGTTTGCTGGACTCTATGAAATTATTAAAAGCTGCTCATGTTAAATGCCTCTCCAGATATTCTGAAGCTACAGATATTTCTGTGAGATAAAATATTACAAAAACAAAACAGGGATAGAGGCTAGTCTTGCTTGTTAAAATGTTATGGAAGATTAAGCTGTGAAAATCCTTTCTGTGACCTTGCTTTATGAATAAAACACTGCTTATTCCACTGGTGGGTGAAATTAGAAAATGCAGAACAAAGTAAAATGACAGCTATCGGTCCTTATGAAGTTATGTCCCCGTTGCAAGCTCTGTGGGACAAATTGTAAACCATGTTATCCAAATGAAGACCATTTCAATTCTAATCACCACTATTAATATGCAAATTTTCTAAATAAAAATATTCCCACTACAGTAAAGTACACATTTACTTCGGAAAGTAACAGACATCCCATTTTTTAAAACTTGTTTTTACCACTTGTACCTCAAAGGCCCTACATTATAGTCCTTACACTTACTAGTAGTTTTAAAAATAGATTGATTTCTCCCTGAGCCTGTCAATGACACTGCTTTAGTCAGCAAGATTTTGGATTCCCATTAGTGCTCTATTTCCCTCCTTAGGGATCTATGACCTCCTTGGCACTTGCTGCTCTCTGTTTGTGGCTCCCCATTAGGCACTACATTGTGCTACCACTAGACCATGGTTCAAGTTTGGCTTATGATCATTTTACTCTCCATCATATGGATTTTGTGTCATTACAAAGCATTAATGCTCTTAATATTTTCACCTTCTATATAGCTAAGCTAGTTCATTGTTCTGTGAATTTGTTTAGAGCTTGCTTCCTTGATGGGATTTGGGTATTCTCAAGAGCCAAATGGAAAGAAAGTGTATTTAAATGTCATGGGCACCCCAGTGGCTGCCACAATGCAGTGAAGGAATGTAAGGAAATGGAGTTATCTTTTACACCATTTTACCTGCAGCTCTGTTTATGGTGAATGGAGGTGATGGCATATCTGTATTTTAAGTGAGAGTATTGAACAGATGTATTACAACCTCATTATATTATATTCTAATAACCCTGTAATTGTTTTTAAAGGGACAATTGCCTTTCTTACTATTGTGTTACACAGAAAATTGAGACAAGCCACAGAGGAATTAGCTATTTTACTAAATACTGCTCTACGTGAAAATTCGCCACAAAAAACCCCAAAACTTGCAAAAAATACCCAAATTTTCTACTTTCTCTGCTCTATACAAACAAAAGTGAATCAGAGAGAACTAATCAAGGATATTGCTTCTCAAACAATCTGTCAATTTAATGTTTGACATAATAATATTTCATCAGAGACTGCGCTCCTGTTTTATTAGCATTAGCTACAATCTTGGAGTCTTAAAAATGTCTTAGGGTTTCTATGTCTGTGTCACCTAAGCATTTTACTTTGTTAATAAATTTAATAGCACTCCAAGCATGACATTTTTATTTTAGCTACAGTAAAGCTCTTCTGCAAAATCTGGGGGTTAAAGCTAATTGACCTTCTGTCTAGAACTATTCTTCAGCCCTTTCCTTTGTTAGAAAGGAAAATGGTGGTAAATACCTGGAAGATTCAACTGTAGGCTTGGGTAAATTTTCTAAATATCATTTCTTGAGGGCATTATAAAGTTATGCTGCCTAATGTAATGTAGATCAGTCAGCAAGATATTGTTGTTATCAATAATGGTGCCATCATATGCAGTATCTAAAAGATGTCTGATACACTTCCCACAGGAGTTAAAGAGGGCTATCAACAGTCATAGAAGAGAAAATATGATTTTTTTGTTGTTGTTGTTTTTTACACAATAGTTCTTGAAGATGTGCAAAAAGTGTGAAGATTTTTTAAAATTTGGCTTTTTATAAATTTAGATAATTTGTGAGATTACACAAACTACACAACAGCATTGAATTTGTGAAAACCTTTTTCTTCAACAACTTTCATCAACTTTGTCCCACAAATATGACAGTAACTGGAGGACCTGTAAGGGAGATTCAAGTGACTGTGGGAGTGGGTTTGAATCCTGAAGTGTTTCGGGCCAGATGTTACGAAACTGTGGCAGGGACTGAGCAATCTTTAAACTAGACCCATCTTCTAAGAAGTCTCTGAAAGCCCCTTTGCCCTCAGTGTGTTCTCAAATATAAAACTGCATGGTAAGGAGTTAGTTTGGAACTATATAAAAGTCAACTTTACTAATAAAGTCTTCTCTACACCTTTCTTCCTTTCTGTTCCCACATCTGAAGGTGTTCAGATGAACATGGTGAACAATGTTCACAGCATTGTTTTGTCTTCAAAGATTTTAACAGAGTAATAGAAAGATATTCATACAGATGCCAGAAAATTCCTTGCAGGTGCTGATGTATGGATAGAATTTATCTCTCTGGGGTTTTTCACTAGGGGTCCTCATCCAAATACATACTCTCATCTAGAAATTACATTTTCAAATACTTATGGTTGCATCATTTTCAGGAAAAAGAAATAGTTATAAATCTCCATTGTACCTATAGGATTTTTTTACCAGTAATCACACCTTGGTGGCAGGAAGATAGAGACAAATATGTTATCAGTTATTATGTAAGTTACCAAAAGTCTTGAAGTAGAGAATTTCTTAGAGAAAATGCTTCAGCAGACTGGAAAATAAATGTACTTCTCACTGGATTTTTGAAAATAATTTTGCCAATGGAATTTAGAACATAATAATAAGTTGATTCTTTTAACATTGAAAAAATATTTTATAGTATGAAATTAAAACCTCAGGAGGAAAAAAAGGGGATCTAAGCCATACTGGGATAAGACCATGCTTGACTGGAGAACGTGCTTGAGGCATCCATCAGTTTGAGTCTTGCAGTGAGCTGGAGAAGTCAGCTGTATGCTGCTTCCTTCAATAGATCTGGTTAGCTGAATTCATGGCACACTGAGTCAGAACGAGCTCTCTTTCCTGCCCCCAAGAGGAAAGTTCAGAAGTTTGGCAAGCACTGTCTACCTAATACTAGAACAATACAATAACCTGTCTATGTAAATACTTAGTTGGAACTGGTATGAATAATATATAAACATAATTTCTTAAACTGGCTAACATGTATTATGAGCAGCAATTCCTTTTTTTCCTCCAGAACCACTTAGTGGGAGAAATGTCTGTGTGTTCACAAGCTTGACATGGTAAGAAGGATGTTTTAATTATTTTATTTTCATTTATTTTATCACCAAGTAAGAGTTGATGCCTTGCTTTTTTATGTTTCAGGGGTTTTTTTCATGAGCTGAAAAAGTGGGCAGCCTTTTTATATTATTGTACTGAGAGAAGGATCAAAAAGAAAGCAGTAGGTAAGGTCCTTGTTTAATATATGGCTGTAAAACACTGATTCCCTGTTAAATTCTGGCATTTGATAAGTATCATAATGGCTATTACTCATTAAAAATTATAATATTGCAGGAAAAATTAGTTCACTTAGCAGTTTTTAATAATACATTTGTAAATATGGATATTTTATAGTATCACTTAAATTCTTCTGAATTATCCAGAAGGTTCCAGGCTGTGTTGTGGAATTATCTCAAATTAAAAGATCTGAAAAGTTTCCAACTTACAAAGACAAAAAAAGTTGAAATGTTTTTTTCTCCGTTTATATCTGAATGAAAGTTGACTATTTCTATGTCATATACGTTATTCTACTTCTTAAATGATTGTATTTTCTACAGAAATGTTTTTGAAGTTAGAAGTACCAACCATAAGGTCCCTTGGCATCAATTAAAGCTATCTACTTGCTCTAGAATGTATGAAATGCACTAAAATTCATGTAGCTGTTCTTAGTGGGAGTTTGTAAAAAAGTAGATGTGACTGAGAAGGGTATTAGGTTTCTGTTGTGATATTTGATTAGGTGGAACTCTCTGTTCTTCTCCAAGAAATTGTACTCCTCCGTAAAGAAGAGACAATATCAGTAAATAATAGAAGTTGGAGAGAGAAACTGGGTGCTGTTTTGAGAGCATTTCTTGAGCTAGAAGAAGGGAAGGCAACCCTAGACAGAAGAGACTGTGTTAAACATTGGTGAAAGATGGTACCAGGTGTTTTCATGCCTCAACATGCAGGGGGGCTGAGGAGGATAAAAAAAGGTGTAAATGCCTTTGTTTGTCACTTCCTTATTACCAGATAAATTTCAGAAGCAGTCACCAACCCAGCTGAACTGTCACTTCAGCTCTGTACTTCAGGGGAGGGCTGCAAACATGAGGTGGTTGCCAGTCTGAGTGGAAGAGGAGCCAGTGGGAATTGGAGTGTCAGCACTCACAGGATCGTCCTGCATTTGCTTCCCCTCATGGCCAGTAAAGTACTGTGTGAGTACCATAAACTCTTTCCTTGCAAGTTTCTGGTTTTGGAAGGAAGCTTTGAGGTAAGTGGAAAAACATCAATGAAGATATTTTGCTGCTGTCTGTCCTCAACAGGATTGTACCCCTGTGGAAGAAGATAAATTGGGGTGATAAATTCTGTGTCCTACAAGCTTCAGAGTGTAGAGTCTGTATCATACCAAATTAAGAAATACATTATAATTTCTTAATTTGAAAGCAGAAAGCCAATTTAACATAATATGCCAACCAGAGATAGCACGGGGAACCCATCAAAGCACTTCACAGAAAGCAAAGAAAAATAAATTTCCCTCCATGGCCAGTGTTTAAAATTATAAATCCAAAAGAAAAACATAGGAAAAAAAAAAAAAGAGAGAACTAGTGAGACTTCAAAATCAGAAGAAAGAAAGAAGATTGAAAATAATTTGCGACTGCCTAAGGCAACCATTAAAAGCAATCAGACACAAAATATTTGTGGAAATGTGAAATATAACTTAAATTCACTGAGACAAATAGTTAAATTAATGTAATTGCTGAGGTAAGCATGAGAACACCATTTATATTTTGAAAATTCTTTGAGATCTTACTTTTAAATGAGTAAACTTTTCTAAACACAGAAGACGGTAAAAGTCATGTGTGATATGTATCATAACTCTGTAAAATTACGACCAAAAACAATACAGAAGATACCAGTGAGGAAATTATGGAGAGAGCAATAGAAAATTACTTTTATTAAGTAAACATTTGTGTCTTTCTTAAGTCTTTGTGTAATTTTGTGAGGATCTGAGTTATGCTAGCACGGACAACTTGTGAACTCGTACCTTGTAATCTGTACTCTTCAGTTATTACTAAACATAGTAAAAAGAAGTAATGATCAGTAGAGCTGTGAACAAAATTATTTGCCTGTCACACTAATTTTTCTCTACTTTAAAACTATTGCTAATCTGTGCCAGAGATGAAACAAAACTCTTTCAATTTTATCATTCAATAGTAGATAGCTATTTCCTTTTGAAATAAGACATTCTGGACTATAGGACACCTGATTCTGGGTCTTATTAAAGACAGTGGAAAATCTGAGCTGCTGCTCTGAAAGAGGAGAAACAGTCTTTTCAATATGAGTCCAGGTGCCCAGCATCTGAAAGCTCTCCACTTTTTTTTTCACCTTTTCCCAGGAAATACTCAGCTGTCAAAAGCATTAAGTCAACAAGAATCAACCAACATTTCACAGCAACAAGTAGTGGGGTGCTCTTATATGGTGGCAAATGTGAGATATTTCAAGTTAACAGAAAATTTTCTCATTACCCAGTTGATTTTTTTCTAGTGGAAAAATTACTGGGTTTGCAAGGAAATGCAATCCCATGTCTAGTTACGAATTTGAAGCTTAAACTCTCAGAAATATTTACCATGTGAAAAATGTCAGCTTTTTCAAAAAGACCCTAATGAATAGCAGCATAATCAAAATTGTGTGATAAGAAAGAGTGAAAATAACAGCTGCCTTTTAAAAAAGTGAGTAAAATGGGGATCTGGCAAATTCCTTTCAAATGACCCACTCTAGTGAAAACATAATTTCATCCTCACTTTAATTAGTCTAATCAAGATAATGGGTAATTAATCGCTTAAAACTGGATGGTGGATTGGAGAAAAGCAAGTAGAAATTCTAAATAACTGTTTACTATTCAAGCATTAGGATTATTAGGCCTCATTTTAGGCCTCTAGGATAAAAAATTCCCAACTAGTCCCACCCTACTCAAAGCAGTCCTTGATCTCCCAATTACATTTTCAATGGGGAAAGTTTCATTGAAGTTAATGATTCTACACATAGTTGAGTATCCCTATATTTATAAACTGAACGTTTCAATTTACAGAGAACTAGCCATTAAAATACAGCTTTGGTCATACTTCTACTATGATTATTATTCCCTCTTCTTGGCTTTTATGGTTTTTGGAAAAATTTACAGTTCAAAATGCTTCTAGTGAAATCCATTAATAACCTTTTGAACTCCAAAGTTTTCCTTACAGTAAATGCAATAAAACTTAAACATTCAGTACTTTGGAATAAAGCCAATATTAATTCAAAATAAAAACCTATAGAAATCACTTTCTTCTGATTACAGTACAGGACAAACAGATGTGCTTTGAAAGCAAGCAGTTATTTCCCGTCTCCTGGAGAATATTTGGCATATATGTTCAGTTTCTGATGTCTGCTAGCCCATGGATCTGTCATGATGTGAGATTGCATACCTTGCCATAGATATACAGATCCTGCCACTCAGGGCTCATTGGAAAGCTCCACCTCTATGTAGACAAACAAGTATCTACAAAGGGACTTTGTCTGTGTGAATATAATTGTATGATTACGTCCTAAAATGTTCTTCCCCTCCTGTAAAACTTGATTACCTGAAGTGCCTCTAAAAAGGATGGAGATAGAAGGAAAAAAAAGGCAAAATCATTGTGTTGTCTTGCAAAAAAATCAGAAAGACTAGCTGAAACAAGGATGAGAGACTTCTTGCATTACACAGATGTTTCCTTTGAAAAACCTCAGCTCTTTATGGATTTCAGTCATAAGAAGATTGAAAGTCTAGCTCTGATTTTCTTCAGGAACATGTAAAATGTATAGTTAGCCAACCCAGAAAACAGCTTTTTTAAAAAAATCTTTTCAATTTGGTATGTTTACATTAAAATGTTAGTTTTATTCTATTGCAATTCATAAAGTTTCTTTAGAAAATCTGCACCATAAAGAGTAACCTTTTGCTTGTTGTTTCTTATCCGGTATAACTGGTCTTGGAGTAGCTGAAAGAGAAAATGTAATGGTAATTAAAGGATAGAACAAAAATTACCCTTTAAAAATATCATATCATCTGGAGTGGTTTAGACATAAGAAATTATATCTTTCTAGCCTAACTGAGCACCATACTGCAAGCTGGGTTTAGGATTTTATTAAAGCAGTGTGGATGCCACAGGGTAGGTACTTATGTTCAGTTCATGTGATACAGAAGTCCCTTTTAGACACCAACAGAACAGGTGAGTACAATTCCACAGATCCAGCATTATGTTTGCAAGCCTGTCAGCGTGGATGTTAATGCCATTTCAGTGCATCTGAGGAGTTTGTAATCCTCTTAATTGTTCTGGAAAATTTAGGGGTTCAGCCATTCTTTGTTTCATACTTGCATATCAAATATTTGTGGAGTCCTGTTTTTGGAAGAGTGAAAATAACCAATACAGTGTTTGGACAATGCCTTTAATGACATGCTTTAACTTTTGGACAGTCCTGAATTGGTCAGGTCATCCTTGCAAGTTCCTTCCAACTGAAATATTCTATTCTATTCCATTCTATTCTATTCTATTCTATTCTATTCTATTCTACTCTATTTGATGTCTGGTGATAATAAGGAAGTTCCAACCTGTCAAAGAACCCCATTTTGTTTCTCTGCATTATTACCTACCTATTCATGTGACATTTTTTCCAGAGGGTAAACTGAGACAATATGAGAAAAAGAGGCACTGGAGAGGCACTCAGGCTATTTTGTGACAGTGGGTCTTTGGATAGCTTAAGGTCTCTTAGGTTTGCTCTTTTTTCACCCCTGCCCTGTAAACAGCTCATTCTAACCCTGGGTGAGCTGGCACCCAGGTTGTGTGGTTGAACATGGACATGCTCTAAGTTTAAAACAAATTGGAGAAAATATTTCTATATTTCTGGGGTATTTTTCCATCAAACTGATTTTTTTTTTTTTTTTTCAGTCAGCATATCCCATTTACATTGTCCCTCTGTAAGTGCAATGAAGATATGATGCACTGGGAACTGCTCCATAAAGTATGCACGGAAATATGACCTTGAGGTTGTGAGGAAAGGCTGCAGAGCCAGCACACTCAGGTTTCCTCGCCTCTTCACCTCATAGTGACCCTTGGCCTCCAAGCTTGCCTACTTGGCTTCCTTCTGAGAGTCAGGCTGAATGATAAGGATGAAGGGTCAACAAGTCTATACTATCGCACCTACCTCCCAGGAAGCTCCTGAACCTGGCAGCTGTGAAATGCTCCCATTTTCTGCCATTAGCTTACACCCTGTAGACCAAGCGTTCCACAGTCATAAAGGAAATCTCTGATAGAAATGGAAGTGGGTTGTAGGTTTTTCAGGTGAATAGTTTGTAACTGGTTGAGAAATTCTTTAGCAGAAGGGACTGTGAAGGGTCTGCGGATGCAATATAGCCAGCTTTACATCACTGCCCAAGCCCATAGCTATGCTCTGAAAATCCCTGGCTGTCTGACTAAATTCTCTAAATTCTTTCAAAGCAATCAGAATACTCTAAATTGCTTTTTAGGAGCAGACCAACTCTTGCTAGTCTGAGATTCAGAATTTAATATCTTGGTGAGTTTCATTGTACTTAAAGGTCCCTGAATAGTCAGCCTATTTCTTCTCTTTCACTGATTTCTTTATTTCTAAGAACTTTTCTTAATTTCCTATGTGTTTCACTTTTTTGACTCTTTGCATTTATTTATAGTATTTTTTCTTTTATTTTCATCTGTGTGTTGTGGCTGTTACTTGTTATATGCATTGCTATGCATAAACATCCTTAACCTTTTGTACTAATGAAATGTAAACTAGCAGCAGGTATAATTCCTGACCAAAGTTTAACTATATTCATAAAAAAATAAAATTATGCAGGTCTATGTTAAACAGTATTCTTCTCAAGCTTATTCTTTTGAGTGACTATTTTCCAGGAAATTCTTTATTGATTGTTCCTTTTGTATCTATGCCTACCTCATACAGTATCTCACAATTTGAATAAATCTTCAAATGCAACCCCCCCAATGTAGAAAACTCTTTGGCAGCCATTCTCTGCTAACCTATTAAGTATATGTTAATATATAGAGAGATACATAAAAAATAAACCTCTAGTCTTAGAAAGTAGATTTAATGAAAGAAAACAAATTTATCTTCATTCAGATCATGCCATATGAGATCATAAATTGATCTGAAAGGGCTGCTGGCAGCCTGATCTTTAACTGTATTAGGTTTGTCTGCATTAGATCAAAATGGAAGCAGCTGGATCTGTGTCTGAAAGTCAGATTCCCATTCAGCTGCACAGAGACACAAAGTCTGTAGGAGTAAACGTTCCTATCAAAGATGAGATTATTAAGTGAACAATAGCAATGAAAAAAGCAGCCTCATGAAAACCTCCCCTCCTTGTTGTATTTAGTGTCAAATCATCATGGTATTAATGTTGCTGATTATATCAGTGACATCCTGCCCTATGTTGTTACACTCTTCTGTATCTTGCTGAGTAATGGTTAAAATACCATCATAGAGTATAGTCTTCAAAAGGATTTTTGTTTATTAAAACTAAGAGAAAATGCAGTTTTTATTCTTATGCCAGCTCCAGAAAGTGGATTATCCTCTGCCATAGTCTGCCCTCTCCATTTACTGTCTTTCCAGTCACTAGATAGTTTTCCTGACAAGAAAACCAAAAAACAAAAAACAAAAAACCCAGAATAATTTCCAAAATATGTCTGTTTTGTTTAATTTCCCCTATGTGTAATTCTTAGAAATCAGTCGAAAACGTTACACACAAAATAAAATGTAATGCTAGCAGTAAGGCAGATGAGATGAACCATGAGTTTAGGGAAGAAATGTGTGGAAAAGGTATTAAGGAAAAGAAAAGACAGGGTAGGATTCTGACTGTAGAACACTGAGAAAGAACAATAACATGGAACTTATGTATTCTGAGTTCCAGCCACCCTTGGAATCACAGCTGTTTGTTTTGGACACAGGTTTTGTACAGTAGCATAGTGAAGAAAGGATGATATTCCTGATGGCAGCAGCTGGTAATTGTTCCCAGATGATGGGATGCGCTGCAGTTTCTGCTACGCTAACAACTTAAACCAGCTATATTGTATCTAGTGTTTCTGCTTTTTTAAGTTGCCATTTATGATGCTAGGCAAAATTAACACCGTTTTCAATCTCATTTGCCTAACTTATTAAAACCCTTTATTTTTTCTTTCCCCTCAGTTGTTGGGTGCCTTTGTCATTTTTATCCAGGTTCTTTTCCTTTAGCAAGTTTATGTCTGTCTTTCTTAATGCACTTGGAGCATATGCTTCAATTCTCTTTCCTACAGCCACTTTCTTTGTCTGACTCTAACTTCCATTGATACAGAGCAATTTTACAGATATAGATACAGAGTGCACTTTTTTCCATCTCTAAACCTGTATCTATGCAAATCAAGTATTTAGATGCTGTGGACTAGTTCCATACAAAGGACGATGACAATGAGACACTGCACCTACAAAATTTAATTTTAGGTGCCCAACTATTTCCTAAAATTTATGGTTGGAGCCCATACTCAGCTATCCACTACACAGGAAACTTGAGTAGAATTCAAGTCAAGCAGCTCACTGGAGAGCCTTTGAAGATAGTCGTAAGGAGGAGACACTCTCAAAGTTCATTCTTGAGCATACAAAAGGTGCTTATCCCACTTTAACAATCACCCCAGTGAAATTCTTTGGTTTAATGTAAGGAATTATTTTTTCGTTATTTTCTACCTGGAAATCACAAAACAGATAAAAAATTTCCCCGTTGCTAGGCTTGAGCATCCCTTGGAGGTTGATTTTGAACAGACATTTAAATTCCAACTTAGGGAAGAAGGGGGACTAGAGAAGGAGATGGGGATGAAAAACATTAAATATACTCTCTTCATGTCAAATGGTTCAAACTGTAGTTAAAGGTAACTTGGGTTTGAAGATTTCTTGAGCCTTAGCCATGAGGTGGATATCAGGCTGCTCAGCAATACAGCAGGATATGTGTTATCCATATGAACATGGTTAGGGTTAGGGGTTAGGGTTAAGGGTTAGGATTAGGTTTAGGGTTAGGGTTAGGCTTATGGTTAGGGTTAGGGGTTAGAGTTAGGGTTAGGGGTTAGGGTTAGGCCTAGGGTTAGGGTTAGGGTTCAGGTTAGGGTTTAGGTTTATGGTTAGGGGTAGGGTGTTGGGTTATGGTTGTGGTTAGGGTCAGGCTTAGGATTTGGGTTTAGTGTTATGGTTAGGGTTAGGGTTAGAAGTTATGGTCGGATTAGGTTTAGTGTTTATTTTTATGGTTAGACTTAGTGTTTTGGTTTATGGTTATGGTTAGATTTAGGGTTAGAGTTTAGGGTTAGAGTTAGGCTGAGTGTTTGACTTTAGTTTTATGGTTAGAATTAGGGGTAGGGTTTACGTTTTGTGTTAGGGTTATGGAAATTTGAATCGTGTCATTTTTCCTGGAGGAACCTTTTACATTTGGAGAATTTTTAGAGCACCCAATGAAACATGATGTCCCGATGGTTGGAAGTTGGACTAAATGATCATTGTATGTTCCTCCCAATTATTGCTTTCCATTCTGAAGTAGAAGCAGGTCTACAATGATCCATTCAATGACAGTGGAGTCCATGGGCAACATGGAATAGGTACCATGGAGTGTGATCTGTGTTTATCCACTTCCTTCAGTGTATCATTTAAATTAGGTTTTGGACGTTTTATTCATTTTTCTTTGTATGGTTTTTCCCCATAAAGCTGAAGTCCAGGGCTAGTTTGTATTTGTCTGTGAGTTAAATAATGATGAAAGCCAAACTTTTTATGAACTGCATTATGGAATATATACCATATATACATCATATATATTGTACTTATTTTGTTCTTATACTGTTCTGCTAGAAGTCCAATGACAATTAGAGTTTTCGGTTCTATGGCTATAAAAAAGGAAAAGGAAGTAAACCAGAAGCGTATTACTTTTCTCAGTGTTAAGCAATTGTTTGAAGTCAGATGTGTAAATTTTTTATCTTCACCTTAAAAGGTTCTTTATGATGTGGACTTTAAGACACCAGAGGTAAACAGTTTACCTGTTCTCAATTTATAAAATAAGTGATTTTGTAAATTGAACCTGGAAATAACAGATTGGCCATTCAGCCTTGGTTTTCAAGAAAAAGCCTCAGAAATCCCACAATTCTACAGTGCAGATTTGTTAATATGTAGAGACCTTCAGAGTGGTCCTTTGGCCTTTTTGCAAGGTGTAATGCCTGATAAGTTAAAACTAAAAAAGGCTTTTGGGATCTCAATTCTGATTTTCTTCACGTTAAATACTGGAATTATAAGCATTCCTATTTCTACATTAGTAAACAGCCTAGAATACCTGTGTAGGGTGATCTGAACAAACCCAGATCTGCTAAATTGCTGTTCCTGACATAGTTACAGCCTGTGCCAGTGGCCATTGCCTCAGGGGCCATGCAGAGGTTAGTGTTTGGCTTGGGCCAAGGACCATTTGTAGCAAGTAGCTCAAATACAACTACCTTGTTTCAGAAGCTAAGAGAACTGTTTGTGAGGTATAGAACAAATATGGTGTGGAAAAGTGATTAGGGGTAAAGCTGGAGAAAACCAGGAAGTTACATTCACATTAGCAGAAGATTTAACAGTAAGGAAGTTACAGGGTGAAAATGGTTGCTGCTCCCTGGGTGAAATGCAGTTGCTGCTCCCTGGATGGGACTTGGTCAGCATGTCTCACTTCCCACACACAACACATGCTAAGGGGAACTAAAAGGAGAATGGAGCAGAGTTGACACACCACAGCCAGGCTCTGTTGAAATCCTTGCAAGAAGGGGAACTCAGTGGTACCTTGTAGCTGATAAGCCTCATAGCAGCTTGTGACCGAGGGGAAGAAAAGATGTCTTGCTGCTAAACCAGCAACCATGGTGAGATCACAGAGGTAGTGCTGTGCACACCTCCATCCCAAAGGCTGCCTCAGGTGTAATGCTGACATTAGCCACCTCTGAGGTACCCCCCACTGAACATGATGGATGACCGGAGTTACTCAAACTCCACTTAAACATAAAACATAGTATAAAAGTAAGTTAGTGTGAGTCCTTCAAGGGTGCTGGCACTTGCCGGCAGCAGGGAACACACTTGGCTATGGAGACCTGGGAGGGGATCTCCCTTATGCTGTTGGCATGTGTCCCTCAACCAGCCAGTCCAAGCATCCTTTAACCCACTGGAATAGTCAGTGAAGGGTCCCCATGGTGGGATGCTGACAGACTGGTTGGGCACAAGGGTCTTGGCTTTCCTGGGGCACTGACAGGCTAATAAAACACAAAGGGTTTGAGAAAATCTCCCCTTTTCACATGACACCAACTTTCCTGTCCCACCTCCTCTACAGCTATTCCCTCTACTACCACCAAATTCAAGGAGAGTCTATAGAAATAATAAAACTCTTCCTGATAGTGGAATTCTCTTTAAGAGCATGCACGAAGTAAGTCAGAGAAAGGCCAAAGCATGAAATTAAATAAAACTACCAGGGCACACAAAAGATAATAAATAATGCTATGAGTGCATTAGCAGTAAAAGGAAAACTGAGGAAAGTGTTGTCTGCTGCTAAGTGGCCTAGGAAAGCTCTCTGAAAAATAATGACAACAGAACTAATAAATGGTTTCATTTGAGTTTTCTCCAGTGTATGCAGTTGGACATTGTCAATATAAATAACACAATTATTATTAACCACAAATATTTTCTATCAGACTAAAGAAAGATGGATTTGGATACTTGAACAAATTGTGTTTTGAATGGGCTAAATGAGATAAAATTGACTCAGAAGTTTCCAAAGTATGGTTGAAAGAATCTCAGAGGCTGACTGATTATCTCTAAAAAAGTAAAAGGAGAGGTTCCAGAAAAATGGAAAAAAAAATCTTTTATGCTTAAATGAACCACAAGGAAATTATAGTGCTGTCAGTATAATAAAATTTATGAGAATAATTAAACTCCTTATCAGCACCAAGGAAGAAAAAAGTGTTGTGAGTAAGACCTAGCAAGGAATATCTAGAAGAAATCAAGTTAAACTTACTATATTTTAAGGGAAACTTCCCATGTTATATGGCTAGATAAAATAAATAGATGCTTTATAAGTGATTTTTTTAACCACGTCTTGTTGACTGTTCAAGAAATGACGTGCCATGAATTTCTAGACAAAGCATTGAAATGAACCTGTATAATCCCTGTTTAAAGCAATTACACTACTTCCTTCAGCAAATATATCCTTTCACTTTTGTGGGGGTTATTTGGTTGTCTTTGGCAATAGCTGATGAGCAAAGCAGAGTATTGTTGAAATTGGATATAAAAGATTAATCATGATTTTGGACATCCAACGTTATTAACTTGCTTTATAATGGTGTGTAGGAAATACATGAGATTAATTTGTCCAATAGTTTTAGATATTTCTGCAGAATTGTGAATATTAAAAGCTTTTTCAAGACAGACATCCTTATTGTAAAAGCCAAGGCTTCAGAAGAAAACCCCCATGTTGCTCACGATTAAAGTGTTTTTAATAGTTCATCCAGTTGCTTAGTGATATGTGAGTTTTGATGTAGTTGGACTAACATGAAGGTCTTTACCGCAGAATTTGATGAACGTCAAGGTTTCAGTGTCTTAGGTTACAATGTAAGACGTAACCAAAAGTATGTATTCTATTACTCTCTTCATAAGCTTTTAAAACCAGGTGGGGCAGTGTTCTTCATCTCTTCCATGACTGATAACTCCCTCCGGGATGATATCTCTGCCAATGGGCCATCCAGCCTCACTGCATGACTCATGAAATTTTATCATCCCATTGTGAAATGCTCCGCCCAGGGGGAGGAACCAAGCATTCCTACTTGGATATAATCTGAGGTTTGGAACACCACAAGCAGAACGACCTGCGGGATTCCCAGAGAAGAGCTCCATGGTCACCACTAGACCTCCAGAAAAGGACCAGACTTTACTACAGGATCACCGCTTCAACAGAATCACATTTATTGCTCCAACAGGACTGCAGCCACCATGCTGACCAACAGGGTGTCATGTTGTATCCTGGCTCTGTCAGTTTAAGCCAGTGTTTCTGTACTATTGCCTTTATCTTAATTTTCCTATTAAGTTGTAATTCTGACTTGGGATCTCCCACTGGTTTGCTTTCAAATTAGTACATTCTGTTACCAGGCTAAATAATTGAGGAGGAAGTACTGTTGTAAAAAAAGTGATGTTGTTAAGGCATCATTACATGGTATCTACTTGATTTTTTTCCAGAAGTTCATAGCAATTTTTTCAGGAAGCCAGAGCAAAAAGGGGATTCATAGTCCTGGTTATTCAAAAGTGTCCTCTCGGTGAAATTATAATCACATGGAAAAAAATTGAAAGAATGTGACACAATTTCTCACAAAAACCTTAGAACCAAAATTTTGATTTAACCTGTGTTAAGTCCTTCATCCTATAAATCACAGTGCCCTTTTCTCTTCCTAGACTAACAGAAGATGAAACTGCTGTATTTTTAGTTAATATAATCTGTAGGGACTGTTATTAACCAGGCACCTTAGATATAGAACCCCTTTTAAATGCTGGTGGTCTGGGTAATAGACGTGTTGTTAAAGATGAAATGGTCTCCTTAGGAAGTGAGAGTCTTGTATTAAAGTCTTGAAGTCAGGTGTTACACTCAAATCCTGTTTGTGATACTGAGATTTATCCAGTTCTGGATTACTGGGTCTATAAAAGGCAGAAATGGTGTTGGGAAGAGCTCGAACAGGAGAAATACTAGGCTTGCTTTCTTTAATGAAAGTTACCCTCTGTAGATCAGTTGTCAAAAGTTGCTTAAACCAGCCACTGTAATACTTCAGAAGATGGGGACTTAGCTTTTCCTCAATGTCATCTTCCTAATCTAGTGAAAAGTGATAAACAAGCCTTGTTTCTTTAAAATACTCCTTTGATGGATCCATATCTATTTTGATTTAAATGTATACAGAATAATATTACACAAAATAAATTTCAAATAAATATTTTATAATTATTTTAGGAAATATCGATGTAAGGGACATTCTTATTGTATTTATGTCCATTCAGATGGAAAAAGATTCATACAATGTCATTGAATCCAGTACAACCCAGACATTTAATTTGCATTTTAAGAACGAAGTAAATAATACTATTTCATTACTGAATCAATGTATTCAGCAATTTACATTTGATTTTTATAAAAAAAAATCAAATCTGAAGCTCAGCATAAATACAGCAGACTTCTTACTAATGAGTGATTTGACAACTTTATTGTAGACAACAATGGTATCAGATACAGAATATAAATGTCAATTCATTGAAAACTTTAATTTCTGAAAGAAATTTCTGATGAGTCCAACATGTTCAATCAGGTGCAATCCCGTATGTATCCAAATGTTGATATTTCTGGCAGTCACCATAAGATAGCATTATAACTATCAAAAGTTGCAAATATTTTGTACATAAATTAAAGATTGTGGATAAAAACTGAAGATTTCTTTTTACAGTCTACCTGCTTTTATAATAAATTACACAGCTTTTCAGGTGGGGACATATAACAGTGCTGTGCTAGCAGTATTCTGTTCTTGATTATTCTTTCCTGACAAATTATCTATCTTGAGATAAGTAAAATCTGATGAAGCAGTATGCGAAGAGTTAATTTTATGACAGTGAATGAAATAGTAATTTGAGGATACAGGAAGAAGGATAAATAAGGAAAAGGCTTTCTGCTAAAAACCAAAAAAATCCCAAAGCAAAAACTCCTTTGCAACAAACCTACCATCTTATGGGTATGTAATGTGAAAGGATCTTAAAGAAACATGGTGCAGTTTGTGAAATGAAAGTTTCATGACAACGAAGTCAATTGTTCCTTGCTTCTTTGATGTTTGGTGTCTCAAAGTTAAGCATACCTAATAAAAAAAGGTTCCTTTTTGATTTAATAAATTGATAAAAGCAATGCAATAATTCTTCAAAGCATTAGGCCTTAGAAAAGTCAAAATTCTCCTAAGGTACCGAGAAAACCAGTCAAACAGCATGTAGCTTATTGCCTTGCCTTGACATTGCATTAATCTCCCAGCATCCTGTATAAAATAGTAATCCAGATAATGTCTTTCAAATGTTTCTCTGACATTTTAAAAATTAAGCTGGAAAACAATCAGTTTTGTTGCTGTTAAGCAACAAATGCTTTAATTGATTACCTTCTTTGCTAAACAGAAAATAAAATTCTGCCAAGTCCAAAACTCTGGTCAAAAGTAAACACAAAATATGTAATTGATTGTTGCTCAGCAAGTGTTCTAAAAATAAAATGATCTTCAAAATGTCTTCAAAATGGGAACAAGAATTAAAACATACAATTGAGTGGAAAGACCAACATGACACACTGTATTATGCTGTTACCAGTGTTATATACCATTATTCAAGCTGTAAATTCCCACAGGATGGAAAAGACACATTTGGAGCAAGACTCTGAACAACTCCATTTGGGCTTGTCAGCCCAATATACACAATCTGATTTTACTGCGCATATAAGACCTTAGAAAATACACAGCCTTCATCTACTTAGTTTTGATCATTTGTGTTTCTAATTTGAATCCCATTGTTATTTTCAGACATGGCTATTTATTTACTTACTGACCCTGTAAAATTTTATTATTTTTAGTAAAAGAAATAGATATCCAAATGGTTGGCTGCAGATAAATTAATTTTATAATATTTATGCATTTTAAAAAATATATAGTACCTTTATTTATTAGGAAAGGGAAAATGAGGAATTATACTTTTGATAAGGTAGTATGTATTCTGGTTGCTAAAATTATTTTGGCCAATAAGTGAAAAATTAAATTCTAATAATAGGATAATTTCATCATGTTTGTTGATGAATTTTGACGTAAGTATAATTGAGTGGATTGTGCAAGCAGTAAGAGTTCGATATGTATCATTCCTGAAGATAGGTATGAAAGGCCTAATTAAGGTGATTTGGCTACCCTGATCTACTCATCTTCTATAACCAAGTTTGAATGCTGGAACCATAATGAAGGACATTTTGTGGAGATTTTTGGTTTGTTTTGTTTTTTATTTTGTATTATTTGTTTGGTTTTTTTTTTAAGGATAGCTTTGTCTATTGGTTTCAGATAAAATAAACCTTTGTGAATGCGTCGGAGTGATAAACAGGAGAAAAAGCAAATGGAAGCAACTAGTGGTATTTGGATCCAATCTTATGCAAATCACATCTGACATTTAATAAATCACTGCTTCTAAAAAATCTTTTCCCAGAATTGGGGAATATTCTGTAGGTGCACCATCTCACAAGAAATTCTCATTTCTCTATCTGCCCAGGTTTCCAATGTGACTGGATCTCTTTTATACAGTTTTTTCATCTTCAATAATGATTATAGAGCTTTGCAGCCTGGTATCAATTATAAATGTCACAAATATGCTATTCGTTTCTTATTACAGAACTTTAAATGTTAAAACAAATTTTGATATCCTCACACAAATGGCAAGACCTTTTTCCCTGTTTCAGGTTTTAGCAGTACATCCTTTTAGCTGGTTTTCAAACTACATGATTGTGTTCCTGATTAATACAATTTGAATTAATCATCAGTCATTGCAAAATTTCTGCATCGTATCATTATAAAGAAATCTTCCTGTTAAAGAGCAGACTGCAAGAAATAAATGTTCAGATGCAAAGTTTGTGTTTGAAGACTGGGTAGCACTTCACATTGCCATTCTGATAGTCACTCCAAGATTTAAAACTGCCTCCAGTATATTGTGTGCTTTTGGCTTTAAAAACCTCTGAAAACTGTATTCTACTCACTTTCGAGGTAGTTTTAATTGCATTAATATTTAACTTACAAACTGTGTTATATGACTGACATGAACTGCTTCTTGATTTCACTTAAATAAAACCAGGTGTTTTAGAGCCTTCAGTTATTCATAGAGCACAAATCTGTTGTCACATAATCTTTATCATTATGGAAAAAGCCAGGTTATTCCTGAACAGGAAACAGTACAGAAATTTGAAAGGAAATATATAGTACTTATGTTGTAACAGTGTTTTCAAAGCCATATTGCAGGTGTAAAAAGCAGGTGAGCAAGTATTCTGGTGTCTTTTAAGTGATGGGGAGGCTGAGTTGTAAAAAGATTAAGAGAAGTGCTTAAGGCTATTCAGAGAATTATTAAAAAAACCAGGATTATCTCTCTAAATGCCCTGGCTTTTAGACCAGTCTTTTTCCACCTTGTTCACACTGCTCATGAAGAGAATCAGATTAGGTTAAGAGATTAATTAACAGCATCTTAAGTCTTCTGTTATTTTCTTCCATGCAGTGTAAATTCAAAATCACTCAATATGATCATATTGAATCTAACTGCAGTTCAGCTATCCTTAGCAATTCCTACATTATCTTCTTCTCTATGTATCTCACATGGATTAGCATGGAATTTGTTTAGCAGGAGTCAAAATAACAAGAGTTTGGTTTTTTTGAGGATATGGTGGTTTTTCTTGAGGACATGACTGCTAAGGATTTCACTGTGATAATTATTGTATTTTACAAGAACTTTCTAAACTGCTCATGACTGTTGAAGTTTGAAAGCTGCATCTGCCCTTTTCCTGGAATAGAAACATTAAATATCTTAGTAATATTTAACTACTTGGAGGAGATTCAAGATGTCTTTTGGATATTAATTTTGTCCAAAGCCACAAGACCTAAATTTATGTCTACCTTGACACAGGTAGGTGTATAATTACATAGGGGTCTTTATGTCCCCTGTATTATTTCTCTAATATTTGGGATATTTACCAAGCCCTCTTTTCCAGCCTTTAGAACCAGGAGAGATGTGGGTGTTCAAATACAATATCTGAAGAGATTCAGCATATGCTGTCAGTTCCTTTAGGAAAATCTCCTACCTCAGCAGTGTCTGTTAATGTAAGTAGTAATCTTGGGGTACAGAACTGTTAAGGGGCACAAGTTGTGAACTGAAGTTAATTCAGATGTGGACTTTGTGTTTTAGGTGCTTGTTGGAGTTGGATTTGTTCCTGGTGAGACTGAGTTCACCCCAGTCCAAATCTGGGTTCTCCTTCTGCCAGATCAAACAGGTAGGTAGCTTTCATTCTGTAATGTTTCTCCCAGTCCTTCTGCTTTGCTGCTGAGGGTAGATTCACTGTGCAAGAATCTGGGTGTATTTTAGAGTGGAGAATTCATAAAGGATGAATCATGCTGGTTATTGGAAGAGCAGGTGGGTGAGGGATGCAGGGCGGGGAATAGGCTTTGTGTATATTTTGTACCTCAAAAAGCACTGTAGGCTTCTTTTCATGTAATGTGCAGCACCACTGTGTTCGTCTTGACACCACTGTTCACACAGTCAGTCATCTGCTGACTATGCTTGGAGAACAGATGTGCCACAGTCTTTTGTTTTCTAAGCTATATGATCTACTCAGTTTGTCTGGAGCTAGCAGTGCTGTGCCAACAATCAACATTAGGCTTGATCCTTAGTTAATATATGAAATACTGTTCTGAAACAAGTGGAAAAAACAATATGCTGTTGGCATTTGAAGGTGCTAGAAATATAGAAAGTATTGTAAATACCAGGCACATTTGAGTAATAGCTTTGACAATATTTAACAACAAGATATTTAACAATTCCTTTGCTAAATATCTGCTTCTGTTAAAAGCTTAATCTGAATTTTGAGCACCACAGAGTAGAATAACTGTGGCTTTCATTTTTTCATCCCACAAAGTAATAATTTTTTTTATCTTGAAAAGTATAAGACAATTTAAAACGAAGACGTTATCACTTTCTGTGTTACTGGAAAAATAACAGCCACTAAAAAGTGAGCTGATCCCCTTTTTACCTCCCTTTTTTGCAATAAGATCACATTTTTGTGGTGATACAAAAAAAATCTACAATATATTAGAAGTTCTGATACTAGTCATGAGTTCTTGAATGCTCCTCTGTAAGATCCAATTGTCAGCTGTTGAGGAGCATTCTAAGTCACAAGCAAAAGCTTTGTCAATGTCCCATTATTAAAAAAGGTAACAAAAACTGGTGATGAACTACAATTTTTCCTCCTCAGGAATATCCTTGTTGAAAACCACATTGTTTATGGGAAGCTGTGGGGTGTGAGTAAACTTCGTTTACTTTCAAATGGAGCATCAGGAGTCTGACCAAATGTGATGTAGTTGGGAAGAAAAAATAATATATATTTCATAAGTCATTGTGATATACACTTAAAAATCAGAAGACTGAAAAGCTCTTTGTGTTACACTTGTCCCTTTGCAAATCTACCCACAGAAATGGCACTGTCTCATCAGTATCTCTGAAATGTCAGCCAGCTTCTGGACTCTTTTCTTGTCTAAGGCCCATTGCTTTTCAGATCACAAATGAAAATCTTACATAACCCTTTTATTTCTTTACTCCTACTCAATTTATTATTATTATTATATCCAGAAAATTATATTAAAAAAATTAACGTCACAAAGTCAAGCATTCAAATTAGAAAACATTAAAATTAAAATTCCCTATGAAGCCTTCATTTGGCTCACTTGGACATATGTGCTGTAATGGTTTTTAATTACATCACACAGAATATTTTTTTCATATGGGATCCCTGGCTCCGTCAGTCAGAGATGGTACTTCCTTAATTAGAAGTATTCAGTATTTTGTTCTCTCGTCCTTGTTCAGTGTGTGGACAAGTCTTATTGAATTCAAACTAATCAGACTGCACTCTTTAAGCAGAAATTATTGATTTTTCTGTGCTATTTTCTAAATGGAACTCATTAATATAATGTCAGACATTACTTTATATTCACAAAATCCTCATAAGGTTAAGGGATTTATTATCTTCATTTTACATATGGGTAATGGCCATGCAGAGAAATTAAGCTTAAGTATATTCACTAGATTTGGGTGTCCAGTTTGGGGTGTCTGTAACCTCTTATTCTTCAGTGTGCTTGGCATAGTGTAATTCAGTACAAACTCAGGATATGGACCCTGCTGAATTCTCCATTTCTTCTAAACAGTTATGAATTTGACTTGCTGTCTGTAGTGGAAAAACCTCCAAAACAAATATTAAAAACTAGCCTTTAAAAAGTCATTACAAATTTTGTAATAAAACTTTTTCACAGGACTGCCAAGGAAAAGGCTAACTTCTAATCCAGATCCACAGTGCAGATACAGCTGCCTTATTTTTACCTCTGAAGGTCCTTCTTCCCTTTCCAACATATTCAACAAAAAGTAAATAGAGGGTATAAAGATATATATATGAATATGCAATGTGGAATAAGATAGTGGGAATAAGAGTGATTCTCTGAAGAATGGGATATCAGTTGACAACAGCAAGTAGTTCAATAACAGACATGGGCAATGAGATTAAATTTTACTTAGGGACATTATCTCAGTTTTACTGTCACTTTAAAATTAATTTTCTGCAGATCTTTGAGTAAGCTTATATGTATGATTGGGAAAGAAGGCTTTATTAATGTTTATTGGCTATATTAATATCAAATAACTGTGTAATATATACATTTAGAACATATATTCAAACAAGGAACAGTAAAGTATTCCCTCATATCTCACAACCATCTCATCAACACTACTGGAGTCTTTAAATCCCTAAACCTCTGATCTTTGAACTATCAGAGCAGATGTCGAGCTGGCAGCTTCATCCTCTGAGTGTATCAATACTTTGGCAGTCATAAACTGTAGATTTTGGATGAATTCACATATCTTCCCTGATGCTGGAGGACACTGGAGTAACAGGTTTCACTTGGGAATCTGGAGGGATTCTCACTGTAATCAGAAGCTTACAGCTTATTTGATACTGACTTCATCATTCCCCCTGCTTCTCCTTAGTCTGAATGCCAGCTTTCTTCTCCTACAGCCTACCTCAGTTCTCACCCATCAGTTCCCTGCTCCTTTCTTTTCTCTTTTACAGGATTACTTCACATAGATCCCATTTATCTTTGTGTTCCTTTCCAGGATCAAATTTTTGATTCTTTACAGCTGAAGTGAACGACATCTTCCATTGTGATGTTTGGATGCCAGAGGACAGTGTCAGCACAAGAACACGACCGACCTTTTATTCCTTTGCTAGGTGTGGGATGTGGAAATGTCTATTTCAGTAAGATTATTTTATTGAGGACCTTGTCAGATGGGATAATAAGGAAAAACAGGTAAGCCATAGACAAAGTGACACAAACCTGATGGACTAACACAGAGACAAAACCAAGAAACAAGCCTTGTCAGTTACACTAATTGATGGGCTATCAGGAAACTGCATGCAGGGTATTGCAGCCAACAAGGACGGAAGCCTGAGGGTTCAAAATGGGGAGGAGAGGAGCTCAGCAGGACTAGGCAGACTGATGAGGAAAAAGGCAAGGGAAGGGAATGGGGAGAAACAAAAGCGAAAAGTGGGATGAGAGGGCTGGTCCCATATAAATAGGGCCAGTCACTGTGCTTATTTGACTAAGACTGGTGCCTGATCACCACAGTCTGTCTGTCCTATCTTTTGTTAATCCTTTCCTAACTAGTTCTCTGCATAGTCTCACTGCCTATCCCACGTGTGAGCACTGCAAGAACTGGGTGCCATCCACTGGTGGGGAGTAGCTGTGAATGAGATCTGAGCTGGTGGGTCCGTGCTCAGATTTGCTATAGGTGGAACCTGCGAGTGGGAAAGCAGCAGCTGCCATGTCCCACAGCCTGGGAGTACACTGCACTGGGCTCCAGAGGCTGGGCAAAGGAGAAAGGCCTGGGCCAGGGCTGCTCTAACATCCCTTAACAGACAGGTTTTCATTCGACAGAAGTAATTCCAAAGATTAAATTGGGCAGCATATAATTTTCAAGCATTATAATCATAATCCAATCTGACGCTTGGTGCAAATATAATGAAAAGGGTCTTTTTTTAAATGAGCAGGGCTAATGATCCCATTTTTTAGTAGCAAAGCTTTTTGTACTATTTATTTCCTAGGTTATAGTATCTATACATGATAATCTTTTCTTAAAAGTATGGTCATGAATAAGATGATGAGAAATTTTGAGACAAAATGAATAGGTGGCATCCTTCATCTTATTTAAATAAGCCTTGGCTCAAATTCTTATTTAAGATCATAATACGGCAGAAAATTTCTGTTGCACTTATCCAGGCATGGATGAAATTAGAATTTATAAATACCAGTTGTTTCAGGCTGTGCTGGATTATGCATAGTGTTCTTTGCTGTATATCACTACAGCAGAAAAAGACAGCAGAATAATTTCATTACAGCTATTGAAAACAATAGGTAAACTCTCTGCCTCCCACATGCTTTCATACATAGAGTTTTCCCCATTGTAACACTTACTCAAAATATTATGGTTTAATATAAAGTTGTCATGTTGTTTTTTTGGGTTTTTCATTTTTGTTTTTGGGTTTTGGGTTTTTTTTGTTTGTTTGTGTTTTTTTTCCCAATAAGCAGTGAAAATGATCTCTACAGTGACTGGTAGCTCAAGTACTAAGGTTTGAGAAAATTGAATTGTGCTGAGGGGCAACTGTGCTTATAAAGTGTTTACTGCATGTAAACAAACAGAAGACT
Organism: Corvus cornix cornix; assembly: GCF_000738735.6. Taxonomy (NCBI): domain Eukaryota; kingdom Metazoa; phylum Chordata; class Aves; order Passeriformes; family Corvidae; genus Corvus; species Corvus cornix. The sequence continues at coordinate 9,059,127 of NC_046334.1, read as the reverse complement.
ATGCATATTCCCTCAGCAAAAGCTACTTACAGAGAGCAGAGAATGTCAGTAAGTAGGCATGAGGTGGCTGTAGCAAATAGTGCAGAGAGAGGAGGAAAGGCAGATGTTATAATGCAATGACACTGCACCGAAGACCAGTGTGTAACATTAAAATAAGCCGTTTTCCTGTTACAGCTGGCTATGCACAGCATAGTGTACACTTGGAATATATAATGCTCTAGCATCTGCTTCTCTGTAAAGCTTTCATTTTCTTTTTCAGACAGCTATAATCTCAAATCTTTTGTTTGATAACTCCAATGTGCTTGATGGGAGAAAAAAGGCTGCAGTGTTGTCACAATCTCTAAGTCAATTTCTTTAGCAGTGAAAGAGACCCCAGAAATTTTGTACAGTACACTGCAATGAAAACACAAAAAGCGTTTGCTTTTCTGCCTTCTGCACTCCAGTAATTTTCTTTTCTTGATGCAAGATGGAGTGCAGGTGACAAGGACTAGTCTAAAACGCAAAAAGAAAGGTATTTCTTTTACTGTTGGAGAAAGTCACAAAAGAACGAACATTTTCAGAGCTGGACTTTATTGTTTCGTTCATATCTTTGCACTTTAAGGCATATAAATCTCTTCATGAGATGTGAATGAAAACTGGTTTTCACAGATGCTGTTTTGTAACAGAAACCTTGTTTCTTTGGGTTTTTTTTCAAAATTGTTTGCTGGCCAATATTTTTAAAAATTTTAAGCATTCTAAAATTTAAGTATACTCTTTTACTATATATGTATATGATTGTTGTTCCAGAAAAAGATTTTTAATATATTAACAGATAGTAGAGAAATCAAAAATTAAGGATGCAATTTAATACAGTTTTCACACCTGCAGGTTTGACCCCAATGAATAAACAGTGAAGCTTATTTAGTTTTCTGTGGTTTCCAACAGTCCTTCCAGGCTATGGCAGCTTAGTCTTTTTAATAATGTTACTTTGCCTTTGGATAAAAGCCTGCTGCATCCACTGATTCCACAAATGAATGTACAAATATTAAAAGGGGAAAATGGATTTATACCTGAATATTGGATGGATCTAATTACACGAGAGAATCAAAAAACCCCTCTTCTCCAGAATACAGAGCTCTAAAATCCATGCATAACTATTTATCCATTTTGAAAAAGTAAACCAATTAGGTCACTGGCATATTCACATACAATGTGATTGAAGGTCACAGCCTTTTGTAGACATAAATGACCTATTGAAATGTTCAGGCTTTTTACTTCCTTTTGCCAGGTTGTCTATACACACCAGTGATCACTCCCTTTGATTTCTCCCTCTTCAAATCCTTTGCATGCAATCTTTTTATCGCCAGATTTTTGAGGGAATCCTTGCAGCCTTCCCCACCATCTCCTTTGCTGAAATTTTCCTCAGTCCGTTCAGAATACCAGATATTTCCTCCCTGCTTTGTGTGTAGTTCTCCCATCTCCACCCAATGTTCAGTGTTTTTTTCTCTGTAACTTTTTAAAGAACACATGCCAATGTGCTAATTCTGTAAGGCTTCAATTTACCTGCAATCCTGATTCTTTTTTCATAATTACTTATTTATTCTCCTTGCTTATTTCACCCAGTGCAGAAACAAGACTAAAAAACACTGCCGTGTGATGCCTGAATGTGCAAAACACGTTTTTTTGTGTTGCTGTGCTGTAGGATACAGTGGTGAACTCCAGGGTCAAAAGCTCAGTAAACCAAATATAAGTGTAAGACGACAGACATTCCTTCCCATGGAGGAAAGTCTGGGATTTCCTGTGAAGCAGTTAGAAAAAAGTAGGGCACAACACCTAAATAGCAAGTAGCCCAAAGTAATTTTATTTCTGTTATCTTGCTAGTCAGTGTTTTCAAAGAGGGTAATACTTGCTGTCAACAAAACAACAGTTTTGAGAACAGTACTCCATTGTATTTTCCCTGTCTTGAACAATATGTTTACTTCTGTCCTCTAGCTATCCTTTCTCATTTTGTCAGGTAGAATAGGAAAACTGAAACCTCACTGAGAAAAAACAAAACAAAAAACCCGAAAAACCAAACCAAACAAAACACCGAACAAACAACACCCCCCAAAAAAACCCCACCAAAAAACCAGGAAACAAACAAACTGAACAAAAAAATGAACCAATCCAAACCAGCAAAGAAGTTATTAACTCAGGCTAAGATAGGTTATTGTCTCATATTTCCTGCAGAGACATGTTACAAACCAAAGATGAATCAATCCTGAGCTGCAAAAGTATTGTTCTACCTTCTGCAATTTCTACAGATCTGTTTCTTATTCCCTTTCAGGAATACTTTTAGTTGTTTTTGCTGAGCAATACTATAACATCTGAAATTAGACTTGAAAAACATTAGACTATAGGCCACGTGGAAGAAAACTGATTGAAATCAGCTCACAGGAGGAGAGGTTTCATTCCATATGTGTTCATTCCAACGCGACGATGTGATTCAGCAGGTGACTAGAGCTGTATGGAAGATAAGAGTAGGTAGTCAGAAATATGAAGGAATCCAGAAAAAAAACAGCAACTGAAGCAAAACTGAACATAAAAGGGGGTGGGGATGTTGAGGAGACAGAGAAAAAAGGGGTATTTGAGAGTCTGAATTATTAATAATAAAAATGTTATGATTCTAAGACTTCAGTGCTTTATTAAATTTAACAGATGAACATTAGGGAAAAGGCTAAGCCTTCAGGAATCAGGAGGAACTTGCGTAGCAGAGAATTTCACAACTTCTTTATCACAGACTGGATAAGAAGGATTATCTTTGCTGCAATAAGTTTATTTTTCATTTCTGACTCCTAAATTTCTTAAAGGAAAATCAGAATAAAAACAATTCTGGAACAACTGTTGCCAGCCTGAATAAGACTTACTGGATAAGCAAGTAGATGTTGTTTAGTCACCATGTAGTAAAAGGAACCTTCCTCTTACCAGCTATGCAAAAGATTTTCTCTGTGCCAGGTGAACTGGACTCATTAACAGGCAGAAAAAATATAAGACTTCTGAAAATGCTTAATTAAAGTGCAATAGTAGACTTTAGTTTACCTATTTTTCCAGAAAGCTTTATGTATGCATATTATGTGTTAAGAAGACAAAACAAGAAAATACACTAGAAAAGATACATTTGCATTTTAACTCCCTAAAGGCACTAATTTAGACCACAGTAGGGTGGTTTCATACCTGATTTAGTCATGGAACTAGTTTACTCTGCTGTTGACTACATAATGCTGTAATTACTCTTCACCTCACTTCTCTTTGATCTACATAAGATATGTGCATTGTTTATGAACTATTTTTCTAACATATGGTTATAATTATTTTCTGTATTTAAGTCAGTGTATTTTTTATCATTAATAAAATTGAGAAATATATTAATGACCGAAGCCTCTAAAAACGTGCTAGAATTAAGGGTCTTATTTCATGGATGAATAATGAAGAATTATCTATTGTGGTCATGATTCCAAATTTAATCATTGTCTATACCTGAAATACGGTATTAACAGGACAATTAATGCAAGTACTCAATTTCATCACATACTAGAAAAGTCACCATAAACTTATTTCAAATTCTTAGAGTCTCTGAGTTTTTCTACCTTAGATAACGGATCTGGTCAGCTTAGATGTTTTCCTACTAATTTTTCTTAGATGTTTCCTATTAATTTTGCTATAACTCCACTCCCTGAGATGCTTTCCAGATAAAGAATCCTAGCTGAAAGTCATCAGAGACTTGGGCCTGACTTTTACCCAGGAAGGCATTGTTCTGTGAAAGCAGATGATCATTGTCATTTGTACTCATCCCCTGCTACCTTTTCTAAAGAAACTGTGAAAGCATCAGGATCAGACTCTCACTTGGTAATGCCAGACAAAGTGCTTTTCTGGTTTCAGTCTAATTAACCAATCACTGAATTTCAGAGAATGGGAAGAATCTCCTGATGAACAGAAATTATGAAGGACTGCAGCATCCCTTTCCCACTGCCAGTCTACATAAGGTAGTGAAAAAACTGCAGATATCTGTACCTGTGTGAGGCCAGATGTAAGGTTTTTATATTATGCAATCCATCCACGAAAACTGGTGGGCTTCCATTTGGTGAACTCCTTGACGGTCAAGATTTCTTCTTCTATGTTGCCTTTAACTCTTCTGCTGTTTGTCATTCAGCTACACTGTAAAATAATGAGACAATATTATAGGTGAGCAATACGAAAAAAGCAAAATGATCCAAATTCATGAAATTCCCTTTATATTGGCAAAGATCTGAGGATGCAGATAGCAAGAAAGAGTGATCACCAGAGATGAGAAATGGTTGAGGCGTTCCTTCAAATAAGATAGAAAATGTCTCTAACTATGTAAGGTCTCCTTCTCAGGAGTCTGGCAAAGGATGATAAAAGAAATTTCCAGCAAAGACAGTGGACTTTGTCATATTTGATTGTAAAAATGTAGGACGACTTGCATTATTACTTCACTATCCCTGAAAATTAGTTTTTTTACTTGGCTGTGTAAAGTCATTTTGGTAGAAGATGAGGTTGCTGCTTCAGTGCTCGAGCTGTGGTCCATAAGAAGAGAAAGAGATGTACAATGATGTTACACAGAAGAAAAACAGTGCTTGACATTATTTTTCTATTTGTAGCTGAAGCATATTCTAGTACATAGTAAATGATTGTCTTAGATGTAATTCATAATATTGTCATTGATTCTAACTTTTACCTGTTTATTGTTATTTCTCAACTTCATTTATACTGTTGCTATTACTGTTTTCTTTCTCACATGCTGTATCTTTTGATAAATGAGAGGACAGGCTTCTTGGGGCACTAGCCATATTTTTCTGAATGCACTCTGTGATGAAGTAAGTCCTGCTTTGGTCTCAATCAAATATTGCTCACACTCTAAAGAGAAAAAAAGTGGCTTCAAAATGAATTGTAACCCCTGAAAGAGCTGGAAGTAAAGGTCTCATCCTGCATTTGTTGCAGATGTTTCACTGTCTATTTATTTTGTGTCTAAAAATGGTGTATGGGGGAACTCATTTCAGTCAAAATAAAAGGAATTTAATGTCTTCCATTCTGTTTGTAATGAGACATCCAAAGGCTTAAAATCTCACCACTTGAATCAAGTTAGCTATTCCTTATTTATTTACCTCTACCATCATTAATACCAATATCTGATTTTATACTCTTTAAACAAATGAGAAAAGCCTCCCTGGTTTAGACCTAATACATGCCCCCAGTGCAAAATATACTTGTCTGTCCTCCTGCTTTTTTCCTTCGCTGGAAACACCAGATTGTATTTACTCAGCTGAGTCTCTTATGCCCATAAACAGCAGTCATGCTGACACCGCACCACAGGTCACCAGGGATCCAGTTTCTTGAATGTATTTAAATATTCTGTTGCCTGATCAAAATACTGATGTTGTCAAAATTGAAATATGGATGTGCATGTTCTGCAGCTCTTGATTATCATGGGATGTTTCACATGAAATGAAAAGCAGAGCAGAGTTAGTCATGTGAGAATCTCTCCTGCTTTCTGTCTATGCCTCACTGCTTCTTGTCTCCATCTATGAAAGCTATACATAGCCTTTGAACACCCAGAGCAGTGTGCTCAAATAATAAAAGATAAACTCTAAAATTAATATATGGAAACAATCAGCAAGTATGAAAACTTAATTTCATAAAGCGTAGATTTAGATATGATACGTTGGATTTTTAAAAAATTTTTACATATAGACAAATACCAATTTTTTTTTTTTTAATAGAGGAAGTATAAAAGGCATTAAAATTAGGCATCTATTAGAATGCTGTAAGGCACAGTATAAAAAAAATCTACACGTCATTACAAAAAAAAATTCACTCAACGCTCATCTTTACTTAATTTGTCTATAATGCCAAACATGCTAGAGAACTGAGTAGATGAGAAATTGTCAAGGCTTGAGGTTATAGAAAAAATAGGGGGCATGAAAATTTAGGAAATACTTTTGGCAGGAGATGTAGAATGATTTTTAAAAGAAGGAAAAGATAGTTCTACTAAAAAAAAGGAAAAGAGGGGATCTACTCAAAGGTTGTATTTGACCAATAATTTAAAATTGTTTGGTTTGTTTGCATGTTGTATTGCTATTTATATGCAATTCAGGATCTGCAAGAAGAGGACTTTGAGATAAAGAGCTAAGTTTCACTTTGAAAATAATGAAAGCAAATACTCAAAAATGTGTTTGAAAGTGTAAAATGGATACTTGATATTTCATATTTTCCATGTCCCTTTTTAAGCTGTGACATCCTGTATCTGTGACATGACATACACCAGTTGAAGCTTATCCAGGAGTTTCCATACTTTAATTTTAGATACCAAGAAATGAATTAATTTTTTCCTCTACTTCATGAGTTGAATGAAATTAAAAACCAGTTATGCAGCTTCTGAAATTAGTAGGGGTAGACACACTTGCTTTCACACAGAGAGTCATAATGAAAAGCAAAGAAATTTCATATTGTGAATGAGATTCAACCTGTTACATTTAATTGAAATATATTTCAATGGCATAGCTAGCAAAATTTTCAAACAGTGCCAGTTCAGTTTCATACTATTGACTATTTATAGCCATCATCACAAATTAATTTAATATTTTCTGACAAATAATGATGGATATTTTAAAGTTTTACATATACTTTAGAAGAAATACATAATTTTTAAGTAAATGTGGAGGATTTAATGTGAAATACTAAATATCAGGGCTAAATAAAATGGTATGGTTTTGCTTGATTACACTGTAAAGCTCAGTGGTTTGTTGGTATTTTATCCTTTCGTTTTTCATGTTTGGGGTTTTTTTTAATTTTCAATTTATTGGCCTAATAGCTTCCCTTAGTACCTAGCAGAGTCTGTACAAAGTTCTAGAGCATAAACTGAACATCATTATTTTCTCCTCATGTATCATACCAAATATTACATTTCACACTCCTATTTCTCCATATGCAGCCCATGGTAATGAAGTCTAATCCTGACAAGCTATTTCCTGTGAATTCCTTTGTTTTTCAAAAGCAGAGGTTATAGATTACCTGTTAATAAGTAGAAACCTCTGTGATAAATGTTATTAAGTACTATGAAATATAAAATCAAGACGGGTGAGGCTGAAGAAAATACTCCGAAGACGTATCTTACTGTGATTCGAATGTGGTATGAAGGAAACTCCTGATAACAAAGTGCAGCTATGTCAGCTTTATAGATTTTTATGTTAAGATCTTCTTTGCTTATTTTATGTACTTAATTTTCTTTGTGTTTTCTGAGTTCCAGAGATGAGCCTATAGAATGCTCTTTTATTCACATTATCCAAAAATATTATAGGAGCAATTGTGATCAAATTGCCAGTACTAGAAATTCACATCATACATGTACGAAATTTGATTATGTGACTCCACCACATCTTTCTGTTTGTCACTGACTCGCCTTTTATCCAATAACTATCTAAAATACCTTGCCTATAAGGAAGCTTATAAAGCAGTATATGACCATGGCTTCTGCAAGTTTCATGAAAAGAATAATTGTATATTCCTCTTTCATTTAAATAAGTAATTAATAATAAATTTCTGGGTATTTTGTAACTTAAATAATCACTATAAATTCAAATTTGTATGCAGGTCTTTTAAAAATTAAATAGCCAACTTTGAGCATATTTTCTTTGAATTTTAATGTTATTTCTCTCTGACAAATATTTTCATTTAACAGGATCGCATTACTAGTTTTGTTTATTTTCTTTTCCCTTTGCTCTCCCACACTGACTGCCCACAATTGTAAAAAATTAATAAAAATAAAAATAATAATAATAAAAAAATAGTCAAATGGCCTTGTATAAACTTCTTTGGAACAATCTTAAAGTAAGATCTTTTTTCTGCTATTTTAATTTGGAAGTGAGCCTTTGTCCTTCTTAATTTAATTCCATAAACTCAGTTGCACTAAAGGTTTGTCATAATGGGTTTTTAAATACCCATTGTCAGGATGCCCTGTGGCAATCCAGTTGTGATTCTAAATGGCATCCAGCTGGACAGGAATGGCTGCATCAAGATGTACACCAGAATAAATTTTTTTTTTTTTTTTGGCTTTGAACTAAAAATCCAGTATTAATTTCATGAGTGACTCTCATCTGCATTCCATTTTCTTTTATGTAGGTTTTTGGAGGCTGTCTCTGGAAAAGCCATAGCCAAAGGAGGTGTGCTGACTTGGTACTTGAAAACCTCAAAGAGATGGAAAAAATGTCAGAGGGAGAAGATTAAGGCTTTAAATTCTCAATAAGTTATAATTCCTATAGGAGCAAAAATTCTGCCCTTGGTTTATTCCTGACAAATTGAAAAAAGTAAAAATAGTTTTTTGAGACATTTCTTCCCTTCACTATCTCTGTGTTTTGTCTGGTACTAGTGACACAGTTGCTTCTATGTGTAATAGCTCTTCCAACCTGGAATAAGCATGTTGGTAGCATTACCATTCTGTAGAATGCCTTCTTGTTGATTTAAGCATGGAAAGACTGGAAAGGCGCCATTTGAGTTCACAGGTGGTGATATCATGGATTCAAACAGCCTCACATGGTGAAAAGCCAAAAGAAAAGTAGTGTTACAATCCCTTTGAGAATCTTCAGTTTAAAAAAATTCCTATCTACAGAAACACAATTATGCCACCCACACTTTTAAGTTGTGGAGGAATAAAGAGTTTATCGGTTCATTAACTCAAATTAGTGTTTTATCCCAGGATTTTCCAGATTTCTTCATTCAAATAATTTAAACATGGAATATGAACATGTCCCTATATTCAGAGCAGAAGGAAAGGAATTAATGAGCATACTGAATATTTTGTGAGGAGGTTTCCAAACCCATTCTGGACCATAAATTTGATGGCTGTTTATAAAACATGATTAACAATATGAGAACCAGAGAGGCTACTGTAACATGAGATTAATCCTCATTTTCACTTTTAATGGGGTTTGATAATTGATTGTTGTTGCTTTGCTTTTCTGATTGCACAGATGAGACTTTGATTGGCTCAGATGAACAAATCATGATAAATATCATTGCTGTGTGGGCAGTAAAGCTGTTGCTTATATTGCTGAAAGTGCAGATTTCTGTTTTATCAAATGAACAGCTGCAAGCAATAGCCCCATCCTATAATGCATGGTAACATAGTTGTTGAAAGGAAAGAGATGATAATTATCAGGAATCTCTCCAGCTACACAAATAAAACATCATATTCAGATTTAATATGTAACAATACTGATATCCCTGGGAAAAGTACACATGAGCATATTGCAGACTTATACCCTGTCCTTTTTTATTGCAATAAAACTTGTGGACTGTGCATGTAAGCTAACTTCAAAGTGCTGTATTGATGCCTTAGGTTTTAATTTTTATATTTTTCAAGTCCTGTACTGCCTAGTGTGTTACTCTAAAATTTCTTGTGGCCTGTTAGCTGCTGTTCTCTCATAATGGTTAGACATAACAAACCTCTCTAGGTTTCCACATCAAGGACACCAGGCCCCAAAATGTGTAAACTAAAAGCCTTTGAGAGGGGGGGAAAACTTGGGGAAATTACATCATTAACTGAGTTTATAATTGGAGAATTAACCCTGATATGCAAATGAACCAAACTTATAAAAGTGTGAAGGACTTGTGACCCAGAGTCCATCTTGGGTGTAGCCTTTGGCCTGCCCAAGGTGTACATTTGAAGTCCCTTCAAATAAATACCTCCCTTTATTCCCTTATTCTTGTCTAGTCTCTGTTTCTAGGTGGCCATCCCAGGCATCAGTACAGAAATTACTTCAGAAATTTTTACTAAGTAATACTCTAAAATGCATTGGAAAGGGCAAGTAATTACCCTTTGCTAGTGCAAACCTGATTTTCTGACATTTGGTGCAAGTTGAGATCCTGCAATAAAAGACTATCATATACAAAAAATAGTTATGCTTAGCTATGGATATCTTTAAGTACACTTACTGGGGTAGCTTTAAGCACAGTTACTGGAGTTTTTTAGTAGTTCTATCTTCAGTGTTGTCATTGTTTCCACTGACGAGCTCTTTGTTACTGTGGTTCTAGTTTTTCACATGCTGAAAATTCTTTGGGCTGATTCTCAAACCACTTTCAGAATTAAACCTGTCCTATGAAACAAACAAAGAAAAAAACCCACTGCTCGCTACCTTGATTCTTTAAAATTCACAGCTAATAACTGTAGAAAGAAAGATTTTGAAGACTTTTCCTTTTTGGATTTTCCCTAGTCATTAGACCATCAAATACATTTTTATTTCTTATATTTTCTTTTTTCATCCTTTTCATTGCTATGCCCAGATTTAATTTTGTTTTTCAGTCAAATTTAAATGTCATTTTTTCTTTCCATACACCCAATAGTGCTTTGATCAGTAGTTAGTGTCATCTTAAAGTACCTCCATTTATTTTTTTCTGCACTTTTTTTCACACAGAAATTTTATTTTCTCCCTCTCCATTCTGTTTTGTTGGTTTTTTTTTTTTGTTTGGTTTTTTTTTCTTTTTGTTCATAAGCTACACTGAATAAACTGCTTTGACTTTCAAATGTCACATTCTCATATTCTTTACAGCTTAGTCACTTCCTTGGGACAATTTTGAGATCAGTGCATTCTGCTAAGGACCAAAGGAAAATTTGAACATATGGTAACACTCTTAAACTATGCAGATAATTCACTAACCTACTGTTTCTACCAACAATCGCTTGCTTTTCTCACTTACTTCTATTATATACATATATATACACATTATGTATTCTTGTTATTTTCCAAATGCATCCGTATGTGAAGTAATAAGCATTACTTTCTCATGAGTAAAAACATACAAGCCATTGTCCTGTACTGAAGTCTAGAGTAAATTTTTCTTTATGTTTATCCAATATTTTAGCATGAGCTTAAATACTTCAAGTGTAAAATGGAAAAGGTTATTGAGCAATTATCATCAACTGTGGTTTTTATTCAGTCATAAAATCTGAAGAAAGGATATGAAGCTTGAACAATTAATAAGCTACCCCATAGAAATGGGCTCAATATTGGGTTGAAGGTGTATTTTAAATAATCATCAATCATTCTTTCTCTCTTCATGAAGAACCCAGATATTCTTAATTCAGCATAGAAAAGTTGCTTATCTGTTATATTAAAAAAAAAAACATTTTTATTTCAGGCCAAATTTTTTACAGTTAAATAGTTTTGACCTTATATATGACTGCAAATATTTTCCATAAAACAAAATTGCATTTTAGTAATAGACCTCTGATCAAACACAAACTGTGTTGTATGAGAAAAAAGTCTTTAATCTTTAAAGTAAAGAATAACAATACAAATCGCACATTCAATAAAAGTAATTCCTTGATTTGGAGAGTGATTTGGAGAGTGAACAAATTGAATCTATGATAAACAGCTCACTAAGCAAAGAAAAGAATTGACTTTCCAGAAAATATGTTTAGAATTTAAAATAATGGCACAGGTAAAAACGCACTATATTTTCTATTGCTGGACTATTAAAAAACTACCTTTAACATAAAGTAATAGCCATTTCTCTTTTAGGTAGATATGTATTAGATGGTGAATAAATTAATGTTTATTATTTTACTTGCTGCATTATATATGATTTTGTGCTTGTCATGGAGACTGCCAGTAAAGAAAGTACAAAACACAATAGTCTTGTATGTAAATAGCCTACTGCTCCAGCTGATAATGACAAATAACGTATTGATAAACATACAGGTTCTGAGCATATTTATTAAAATGGATACCTTTTAATGGGCATGCCATTTTCAGTGTTTAGATAGTGACACTGCAAAGAGTAAGATAAAGTACATAAGAAATACACACTTTCTATAAATTATGTTCCCAAGACTGCATTTTGAAAGAGGCATAGTAGAAAATAAAGATGAAGAGATCTTGGTTATGATGAATTATTCATGTTGTAGCAACATGACAATATTTATTCTCAGTAATGCACTTGTACCTCTGGAGAGCTGAAATGCATCAAAGCTTGTTTATTGTTGATTCAGAATATTTCATATTTTTTCTGATTATATCATCAAAATTATGGAAAATTTCTTCTAAAAAGAAGGGATTTTTTTTTTTAATATGAAATTCCATTGAAAAATCAGGCTTATGACAAAACAAAATACTAATCACAACCTACTTCTGGTTAGGGCTATTAAAATTAAGTTTCTCTGTTCTGAATACAAATATATAGCATGTTCTACTTCTCTGAGCAAGAAAAAATTTTTTTAATTCTATGTGTACTAAAAATATATAATTTTTTTACTAATAGAACTTCTATAAAATCTGACAATTTTATGAGATCAGGCCCACTACAGTTGACACAGGTATGCTTGCTAATGCAAAAGAGCTGTTGGATGAAGAGCCGTGATTATGAGAAGGAAATAGCTGTGTGTGTTTTGCACTTCTTTAGTGACTTTCAGGATCTGTGGCTGCCTTTCTTGGCTGGCGACATGGAGAATGGCTTTCTCCAAACAGCAGAGGAGCTGCCTGCTGTTTGCACTGACAGCAGTAGAGTTCCCTGCCTTTACAGAGGAGTAAGCTGAAACTAGGAATACAGTCCATACTGTCTGCTCCCCAGCTTCCCTCAAAGTTTTCCTTCTTGACTGTCACCTGCACTGTTCTTGTGAGATGCCACATTTCTGGGTAAGCAATTTGCTCATAGTTCTAAATAGAGGTGTCTAAGCACCAAGATTAGGGGCTTGTGGTTGATTGATCCATCTCACCCCATCAAGATATATCATGTAGTAGGTCAAATGTTTAGAATCTTGATAGCTCAGAAAAGTGGAAGTTCTTATCAAAAATTTGAAGGCGAGAAAAGCATTAATAATTTGGCATGGTTGACCTAGCAAGGAGGATTGATTGTTTACTGTATGTAAATGTAAATGGGGTTGCTCACTGAGAAAGGGAAAGAACCAAATAAGATATGTAGGAAGTGGCAGGGAGGTGATTCCGGTCATCCAGCACAGCTTCACCAAGGGCAAGTCCTGCCTGACCAACACAGTGGGCTTCCATGTTGGGGTGACTCCATAAGTGGACAAAGGAAGGGCTAATCTGGACTTCTGTAAAGCCTGTGACACGGTCCCCCACAATATCACCCTTCTCTCTAAACTGGAGGGAGATGGATTTGATGGGTAGTAGATGGATTCTACGAATCGTTATAAATGGTTCATTAATAAAAATAACTAAATTAGAATGCCCTTAGCATCTTGCTAAAACTTCCTAGGAGGTAAAAGCTGGAAATACAAGAATTTACAGGAAATACATGGAGCTGGAATCTTTCACTGGAAATAAAGGAAGCAAAAGGCAAATAATAAGAGGTTTCTAAGACAGGGATTCATAGTTTTCTGAAGGCAATTTTGTGACATATGCATCTGATGTGACCGAATAACTCAAAGAATCCATTTCTGTTCAAGATGCTTTAGTTCTTCTGTGCTCCTTGCTGTAAGGGTGAATGAGTTAACCTCCACCCCAAATCTACCAGCGAGGAAATAATTTTCCAAGGCAGTGTAAAGTCCTAGAACTGAATATAAGAATTTCGGGTTGGAAGGAAGCTAGGAGATATAAAAATGAACTTTCCCAAGGGAAAGTGCAGGGATTAGTTCCTCATGGATGCAGCAAAAGCATGTTTGACAATAAAGTCCTCCAGAACAGAAGACTGTTTAGCTGAGGGCTTCTAAGGGATTTCTCATGGTCCTGACCATCTCCATCCTGCAGTATGTCTTAGCACCATTGTTGGTGTGAGTGCACTGTGAGCCAGCTTGGGAAATCGATTCAGCTGAACACATGGGGAGGTTGGGGGTGCAGTGCTGAAGAGTGTCAGTGTTGGAGGGGGAAGATGACAGTTTTCATCCAGAAATAACTTCTCAAGCTGTCATCCTATGAAGTCACAGTGACATTTGTGGTGACAAAAAGGTGATGATGGGTATGTGTAGCTGAGGGTCCTGCATCAGCTGGATAAACTAAAATCTGTCTAAATTGCTAGGGGAAAAAGGCAATGAGAAAAAGCTGCAGCAGGGTGAGTGATAGCTCCTGTCCTTCTCACTGCTACCAACAGAGTTGTATTTGGTCTGCTGCACAGTACCTGACAAGTACCGAGTCCCTCACTGCAGTCTCTTTTGGCCACCTATACTTCTGTTCAAAGTCCTCCTCAAGAACTAAGCATATTCAAGCTTGTACTGGGACTACCAGGTTAAAACTATATTGTTGAATTTTGTGGAATACAAAAATCTTACAATGAAAGAACTTGAGCATTTCACAAGTTTGTATGTGAGGTTTCTTTAAAAAAACCCCACATTTGAAAAGCTTCTTAAGGCAACCAAGGAAAAAATTTCAGTATGTGTTGTGTCTCTTTCTTTATGAGGTTAATGAACTAGGCCATTGGATCAGCAACACACACTCTCAAGACTTCAAGCACACAAACAGGCCTTTCTTCAAGGCATATGGACAAGACTTTGCAGCATCAGAATGTACCAAATACTAAGTAATCATGACTAGAACACTACAGAATTGAAATTAGCATGTTGAAGGAAGGAGATTAAATCAATACACATTTGCTCAGTAGAAATCTGGTGCTCAAAACATTTCTTGTATTGTTTGGTACTTTTTGTTCTAATCTTCTCCTGAATTGACAAAACTAAAGTAAGCTGTTAGAAGGTTTTAGTGAAATTTGACTAGTATGTGGGTTTGAAGTTGTCAGTGCAATGTAAGCAGCAAAACCATGACCAAATTGGCATTGAAATAATGAAACAGAAAACATTAAGTTTGAAAGCCATTGAACTATAGTTTTCATAATTTACAACAAGCTGATGCCTATACCAGCAGGACTCCTGAGTTCCTAATTTAAAAAAAAAAAAAAATCTAATGTTTCTGCTTCATCTTTATCACCAATAAAGCCCTGATTTCAGGAAAATTGCTATATAACATTGCAGGAACTCATGCCTTCTGATCAACGAATCAATATGATTATGCAGAAGCATCTTATTGTTTAAAACACCCCTGTGTTCACATGTCTCACAACTTTGACATAATACCTTACTCATACACTTTGCTTACTTATACATTCTACCTACTTATACATAACACACTACTTACACATCTTCCTTACTTATACTTTTTACAACTTCTACATAACACAGTACTTGCACATTTTACTTACTCATACATTCTACCTACTTTTACATACTACTCATACATTTTACAACTTCTACATAATACAGTACATATACTATGGCAGTACAAGTGGCTCCAGCCACTCTGTCTCCTGAGGAGAACTCAGACAACCAGCTGTGGTGGTCAGCAACCCAAGTTTAGTATGAAACTTTGCAGTCATGGTGAAAACCCATGAGTCCCTTGTTCTGCCTTGTGCATGTTTTCCCCTGATTGGTTAATATTTTGTCCTTCCTGTTTCATGTATGAAGTTATGTATAGTCATTTCTCTTCTTTGTTAGTTCTAGAAAGTTCTTTGTTCCTCGATGCCCCATTGGATCCTTCCCTGAGTCCATCCTATGTGTTGTTCCTAGTGGTTCCCTTCCTGTCAATCCCACCTGCTTGTCTCTATCCCAGTGGCTGAGATCCCTTTCCCCACCTATTCTGTACCCAGTATAAGATCCCTAGACCCTCCTACCAATATGTCTCTTTGTCCCTGCCCTTTCACAGGAATAAATCTACATGGAACAGTTTTAGTTTTGCAGCTTCTTCTTTCCCAATTTAGCACAGTTTACCTTTCAGTCCTTGGTGAATTCCTGAGAGCTCTAACAGGTGGGGCTCCTGATCCACACAAGCAGCATCGAGATGATGACTACAACAAAACCCACCCAGTGATCAGCAGCCGAGTTAGTCCAGGAAATCCAAACAACAATCCAGCAAAGGACAAAAAACAGATCTAAACCTGTCCCCCCTCTCTCCTCGAGCCTTCAGACTGGAGCTTAAAAACTCTCCAGGGGCTGATGTGCTGCAGCTGAAGGCAGAAGGCCAGGTGAAGCTGGTGAGGGTAATTCCAGCCTGGTCCCGCTCTGAGGGCTCTGGTAAAAATAACTAAAAATGGTTTGGCTTGGGCACACTATTAAGGTTCAAATACTTTACAATATAACATGAAATCTGCACAGTCATTTCAATAGTATATATGTAATATGTATAATATGTGGAAATCATATGCATTTATCATGTAATATGAGAGCAAGTGAGATAATTTTTAAGGTGTTGAGCATTTATAAATTTTAAAATGTCTGGGGGAGAAAAAAGAAGGGATAGCCACATCAAAATTCAATTAGATATATTTTCTCTCAGAATTTGAATGAAACACAATTGGCTTATTGTGGATTATTTTTGGGGGTGTTTTATTATTATTATTATCATTATTATTAAACCAATACCCAAGTCACCATTGAACATGGAGCAAGAGAACAGGAGAAGATGAAATTTAATTTAGTGCTGTACTCAAAAGAGTTCTTAATGGATTAAAAGGATACTGAAAATTTTGTCCAAAAATCAATAAATTGACTTAAGAGCAGAGATTGGAAATATTTTAACATACACCTTTGCACAGACACACACATAAATGGTGTTGAAATGATAGAGGAATCTATTATGTGAGCTTTTCTCCTGTGCTTATTAATAGTATTAAGGTCAGAATATTAAACAGAATGCTTAAATGCACTGTCTTACTGATTAAATTAGATTGAGAAGACAGACAGACATAAGAATACAATTGCAAGAAAGCAACTGATGTATCTGAACCCATAGGTAAAGTTGTAAAAAAAACTTAATCAAATTTACCAAAAAAAAAAAAAATTAGAATGAAAGATGGGGAGGGCTGTCTGTAGTGATAGCATATATTAACAAGAAATAAGCAAATAAGCATTGTTTCTTTGCATATCAGTGCCAAGAATGTAAGTCATGTGGGCTCATATCCTGAGGATATCTCAAATGAATTAAATGAAGAAAGCAATGTGGTATAACTTTGCATCTAAATGAGGCTGATGGAAATAATGTAAATGTTGGTCTTACATACCAAATACAAAGAACAGCTTTTCTAAAGAAGAACTTAAATAACTACACCACCACCACACCCAACCCCCCAGTTATGAAGCATGTCAGTGTATCTCTGGACTACAGGTGTTCTGAAACCTTCTGAGCTTGGCAATCAGAATACTCTCCAATTTAAAATCTTGAACACTTAAACATCAGGAAGACGTTTATGTGGTTCATAAAAAGAGTACATGATAGATAAGAAGTGTTTGTCACGTAAACAAAAGACAACAATAACATGTACTCTGAAATACACTACTAGAAAGGGATGTTTTAAAATGAGAAAAAGAATTTAGAAATCTAAGAAGTAATTATTTTTTCCTGGGCAAAACAACTTTTGTTTGAAAAATCACTTTTATAAAAGGAAATTATTATCTACTTAGTACAAATTAGCAGGGATGGAGTAAGCTTTGTGTTTTTCTACAATCTCACTTCTGCAACGTAGCACTCTTACAATAGCTTTCAATTGCATTGATATTTTTGAGGCTGCTGTTGTCTCACTTAAGCTGTTGTATTTCTGTCTTTCATGGAATTTGTGCTTCCAGGGGAAAGGAGTGTCAAAATGGTTTTGATTAAGGGGACTAGAAAACAACCATGTTAAATCTCAATTATGCTTACATTTTATTTTGTGTTTTTTTCTCTTCCTGTGCTGTTACTAAATAAGAAAAATACTAATGTGACTAGGAATATCAGTATTCTTTTACTTAAATTCTCAGAGTATTACCACCTCTTTTAGAAATTTTTGTCTAATGAGGTGGAACAAAAAGAATGGTTTTCTTGGAAGATAAATCTCAAGGAGGGCCCTGTAAATAGATAGCTTCCTGTGACTCTAAATCAAATTCGTGGTTAGGCTTTCCAAACCTATTTAAAGAATAACCAGCAATCATAGAAACCACATTCTGCAACTAAAGCGTTTAATTTGCAATCTGGAACTAGATGTTCTTCTAACAGTTGAAAAAATATCGAAGTATTCCTTTGGTAAATCTGCCAAACATTTAAAATTGTGTGAAATTTCATATTTATGGTTTTTTGAGTTCTTTATTGTTTCTCCATCTGTTTTCTGTGGTTCTACTGGATTTCAATGACAAGTGAATAAAACTGTGAAAACCTGTGAAATAATTGTTTTTCCACAGCTGGCATTTGGAGAATTTCAAATTGTAATGTGATTGAGTTCCACACTACCCCCATTACTGTTGTTATACATGATTTCTCAGAGCCCTGGTCTCTTCACAGACATTGTTACCTGAAGAGTTGCGCAGAAATTAATCTTGTGGTGGAACATCCAACACTCCATTTGAATGCTTAACTTTAAAAGAGAGGCAGCTGTTCTAGGAAACGAGAAATGCCTGAAAATTGATGTCTTCTGAGGACATGGAGCATTTGGGGCACAACTGAGTATTTATATAGCTTGATTTTTGAGAAATAGATATTTTTTGAGATGGAACCAGTTTATATTTTGTATTTAAAAAGAAACAAACCAGACAGCCAGGTTATTTATTTATGTATTTAAAATATGGTTGGCATTAAATAATGGAATTTAAATTGCATGTAGTAATACAATTTATAATAAATTTGCTTATCCTACCACAGACTCCTTACTCATAGCACTTGATCCATACTCCACCTGTAAAACCCTGATGGGCATCTTCATGACCATTTGCTTGTAGTGGCTGATGAAATTTGGGGATGAGAGGGTCAGAGGACCAATCTTGAACCACCCTGTAGCAACAGAGTCAAAGATGGTAGGAGGAGAAGGAAGGAAAGGGAAAGATAATAGAACTGCAAAATTTTTGTCACATTTGAAAACACCATGAAGACTGGTCATACCTTTATGGAGAGTAGTAATTGGGTAGTGGGGCAGGGATTCTGTGAAAAAAATTAGAAGAGCAAATTATGATGCTCTCTTACATCACGTGAAACCCCTCTGCCACTGTAAAATCACTACAGAAGCACAGTACTTCAAAAACAAAGCTTGTCCATTGTACAGTTAATATTTGAAAAGTTGTCTGAGCAGGTTGAACTGAATCCTACATTATGCAAGTTATATTTTCAAGAGAAAATAAGGAGTTAATGGTAATATCTCTTACAAGGGATTTATTTTCTGAATAAACTAAGGGTTATGAGGTTTTTGAAAGCACATAGTGAAAGTTCATGTGGGCAACTCTGTGAGAATAAGAGCCAGTGGTCTCTGAATTTTACACTAAAGTGTAAAGTAACTTTTTTTTTTCCTCAGTTACCCATCTGCAATCTACACTGTCAGTGTATCCAGTCTACTATAAAATTAAATGAACAGGGGGTTTTAATTATTATTAAAAGATAAGGTAAGAATTATGGTCTCTATTTCAAAGGACACTTATCTAGGGGTTTTTTTCCACACCATCATGAATTGAAAACAAAAAATTGCTCACAAAATATGAAAAAATCCAACTGTGTAGTTCTTAGGAATTTTATTTCTATACATTCTTACTTATGCTGTTATCAAATAGATTATTTTTACTAAAGCTTTTTTTTCTAGGATTAAGAAAGGAGAGAAGGCCTGGGTCCCTTAGTGAGTAATTTTGTTCACAGTATAAAATTGGCATTTAATTTTGTCTTGCAGCTTGAGAGATCTCTGACAAGAAACATTTGATTAGCCAGTTATTGCACAAATGCAAACAAATCATAGTCTCTAATGTCTTACTGCACAAATTAAATCACGAAGGATTACCATTTACCTGGTGAAAAAGAGCAGTTTGAATCTCAAACTTCTGTTCTTTGTAGCAGAGTTTGTCTGAAAAGTCATGTAAGGTAATCTTTTTGTATTTTTTTTTTTTTGCTCACATTCCTAAACTCCTCCTAGCCCTGCAGCTTTTCCCTAGAAAATTTTTGTTAGATATTTCTTTATGGCAGAGATTATATGTTTGTAGTGTAGTTAGTATAATAGAATCCTATGCTTAATGGAGCCTAGGTATTGGTGGCTGTCAAGATGTAAAGGAAACAATGTAGTTTTAATATTTTATTTAAAAAACACCAGTGAGAATTTACATCATCTTTGTGTGGGTTCTTGACCCCCAGATGGGGGAGAAAGTCCTTGCCAGGAATAAGAGACGAATGGGACTTTTGGATCTTCTCGGTCTTCAGATTGTTTATTATATCTTATCAGTAATTTACATGCCGGCAACACAGCATGAAGCAGAGCAAGTACCAAAAGACACAATGCAGGAAACTCAAGGCCCTTTTAAAGGTAAATCACCCAGTTGTCACGAAGAACGTACATTATTTTTACTTTTCTACCAATGCCTAATGAACTATCTATTCACATAGCCCTGTACTGCGGCATTTCCTAACCAATCATTCTGTGCTACCAACACTGCAGGAAATGGAGTAGGTGAAGAAGAAGGAAGAGACCTGAAAAACCACAGGAGTCCTCCATCTTGTCTTCATCTACTTACCATACTAACAAACCTAAAACTCTAAATTTTTCACCCCATAACAAACTATATATTATACTACCACCTAACTCACACTCTTGTAGATTATAATTCATCCCAAAACCTTGGCAGCCCTCTCCATGGATGAAGGTTAAAAACAGTGTTTCCCTGGGAGGATGGGCCCTTCAGGACAGGCGGAGAAACATTCCCTGCACTTTGGGTTCCAACAATCTCTAAACAGCCACAAGTACTAGAAACTGAAAAGATGCACCATGGAATGAGTAGAATGAGGGGATTTATATATTTATAAAAAAAGAAAACATAACCTGAAAAACCCCAGGCTGTTCTAGCACAGTCTCAGAATCTTCTCTGTGAAATTAAGAGAATGAAATGACTGAACAGCAAAGAGGAACCTTAAGGAAAGCAAAAGTATTATCAAACTTATACTATTCATGGTACTGTGTGTTATACTGATAAAATTTGTTGGTTTTTTCAGTGTAAGCAGCTCAGGCAAAGAAAACCAGCCTCTGTAAGCTTACCAAATAAGAAGTTCCAATCAATGCAAATTAAATTGCAGTTCTTTTTAATTTTAAAGTATCTGGGTTAGTTACATGCATGGCTAATAACGGGGAGAAGGAGGAGGGATGCCATGTCTCAGCACAATATGGAAATTGGTTCCTTGGCCATTACATCTGAGTCAATCAAGACAAATTAACTAATCAAATGCACTGGATATTTCTTGATTAGATGAACTCAAACTTGATATTAAATTTCAAAGTGTGCATTATTGTTTCTATCTCTTCTATTGGTTATTTTAAATTTACTTAGAACTCTGTTTAAAACAAAGGTGAGTACTATGTCTCAAGAGTGAAAACCTGGCACGTAAAATGCCCAAAGTCAGACAAGAGTTAGATAAAAACTTGCTTTTCATTAAATGTTCCTAAAAGGGGGGAAAATCTTTTGCATCCACAGAGTGAGGCAAGAAATGTGAAATAGGGATGAGTGATGGAATGCTCGGACCTTATCAGTGAACAGCTCTCAGATTTCCTTCATAGAATCACAGAATATGCTGATTTGCAAGGGACCCACAAGGATCATCAAGTCCAGCTACTGGCTCTGCACAGGACACCAAGTGTCACACCATGTGCGTGAGAGTGTTATCCAAATGCTTCTTGAACTCTGTCTTGGTGCTGCGACACTTCCCTGGGGAGCCTGTTCCAGTGCCTGACCACCCTCTGGGTTAAGAACCTGTACCTGATAACCAACCTCAACCTTTCCTGACACAATGTCAGACCACTTCCTTGAGTCCTTTCACTGGTCAGGAGAGTGAAGGGATCAGTGCCTGCCCCTCCACTTCCCCTTGTGAGGATGTGGAAGACCACAATGAGATCTCCCCTCAGTCTCCTGCAGGCTGGACAGACCAAGTGACCTCAGCCACTCCTCACACGTCTTCCCCTCAAGGCCCTTCACCATCCTCGTGGCCTCCTTTGGACACTCTAATTGCTTAATTTCTTTGTTATATTGAGGTGCCCAAAATTCAAGATACACTAATGTATTGTAGGAGCCACATTAAAAAGTCAGAGTTCCTTCTCTCAGACTACAACTTTATAACTAACTGGAGCATGGGAAAGTATTTTTGGACTGACATAGGAGGTTTTAACATTTTTAAACCATATCTGTAAATGGTGATAGTGCAACCCTTAAGGAAGATTCTCTGTTGCCCATCAGCTACTGAAGCATGTTTTCAAGTCTTTGTCTATAGTTTTGTAAAATAAATTCAGAAATTAGTTTTTCAATAACCCAAAGATTTATCCACTGTGATTTTAGTTAAGAAGTGATATAGATTGCAGATATCAGATCTATCAGAAACCAGATAGGCAATTTTTTAAAATCTTTACCCATGCCCAAGGATCTCTGCATCATTATCCTCTTCATCCTTCAGCTAATGCATTCTTTGCAACACTGTTTTTTTAAAAGTTTTTCTTAAAACTGGTAAAACTGGTTGAGCACAAGTATATCCCTATAATGTTATATTCTGCCACAGATACCATTTAAAAGCATTACCTTGTTGTCAATGTTACAGTTAACTAAGTAAAGAAGTACCTCACTGCATTGTTCTTAGGTTAATTTTAGAAACATTTTTTTCTAAAGAACAGACACTTTAGATGCATTTGAAAACACAGCTAAAAACTGTCACTGAGAGAAAGTAGAGCAAAAGATGCTGACGCCTGACTTTGCTTATGAGAAAACAGAAGGAGCAAGTTAAGTTATTACTTACAAAATTGTACTTCTATTAAAGTCAACAGTGACTTAACACCACTTTTGATAATTTTGTACATAGAAACTTGAAAACTTAAAATTCAGTAGATGATTACTATGGAAGCTCTCTTGTAGTCATGGCTCCCACCAAAAAAACCAAAAACCCGAACCCTACAGAAATTATTAAGTTGCTTTTTTTCAGGACTTAAAAATCTAAGAACCATAAGGCCTGTGAAAATCTGGGGGAGAGGTGGAGGCTGAGCAAGTGGCTGCATGATGTTTAATTTCTATCTGGGCTTAAACCACAGCAAACTTTTTAAAAAGACACAGTACTAAAACAAAATTTTGCAAAGAAAACAAAGAAAACCAAAAAAAATCCACCCAAAAACCCCAAACAACGCTTGTGCAGAGGATGTAACAATACAAGAACTCCTGTCATTTATTTCTGCTAAGGAAAGATATTATGTTGTCTTCAAAATCTAATCTGGATAAGGTGTTCATGTGATGAGAATGTAATTGTGATATTGCTAAAAAATACTCTCTGAATCAGAAGTGTCCAGAAAACAAATTTCACTGCAAGTTTCACTGCAGTTTTCAATGTTCTTGTTAAAAAGAAACCTTTCCAATCTTCCTGTGTTCAATGTAGATTAAGTATTTCTGTGGTTTTCTTGTTTTTTTCAGCTCCAGTGGCTCCCTCTGTGTTGTTCTTCAGTCTCCACACCGACTTGCAGAGCAGCAGTGAAGACTGCTCTCCTTTCTCTCTGCATCCTGGGAAGTGGGTCTGTTCTCTTTCTCCTTTTCAATATGATGCTGTGAATTTCCCCTCCACGCTGTGCCTCTGTAAGTTTCCAGTTTCATTCCACACAGTTAAATCCCAGTCACTCACAGAGAAAGGCTCTGGTCTCGTCCAGTTGTTTGTGACTGACATCCATTTTTACCCCTCAAAGATGGCCTGTGTCACTCTGTGCAATGGTGGGTCATCTACTGCTTAAACCCAGGGCAAATGTCAGGCTGTAATGTAACACATAGCAGCCTCTGAAATTTTCTTGGTCTCTTCTTAGAATTTCCAAGGTCCTCTTTTGTTGAAAATATTATGACCTTCTCTCAAAGTTGTCTTTTGCAGTTCTTGGAGCAAAAGGAACTTTAAATATGGTGTTTCAAGCAACCTTGATAAAAGTCTTATGAACTGGTTGAGGATAAAAATTTAGGACGTTTTAAGTTCTCTTAATTTCTATAATCAAGATAAAAAAAGGTCTGAGGAATCAGAAGATGGAGAAATAAAGACTAATAGAACAGAAACCTCTTAAACATACATTCACAGCTTTTTTCTACCACTTACCCTTTAGAAACTTTTTCTTAGATGGTATTTCAATCAATTCAGTGTTGAAATACTAAAACTTAGACCTTACAAATTACAAGAAATTTGTCGGGTATCGTTTAATTTTATGAAGTTTTTTATATATCCACGAAGTACTAATGCTGTGGACATAGAAGGAGTAGAAGGAACTATGTATGGTCATAGGAGGAGAAATTTTTATCAGCTTTTAACTATTTAGTGTGCTAGTGTGTCTGATACTTCTGGAACCGGTCCTGAGTGATAGTTTCATTCCTGCTCTCAAGACAGCAATTAATTATAGCAGTCTGACAATCCTGAAACTAATGCACACAGTATGCTTGATATTTAGACAGAAATTCCACCTCATGTCTATGTATAAATATAATGAAGATCCCATTGCTGTTTGAAGAAATTTATTTTCTAGATTATACATGTAATATTTCAATGATGCAAGGAAAAAAAAAAAGCTAAGTTTGAGTACTGCTTAAAAATGAAGACTGTAGTATTTAGTGGTCACAAATGTTTTATTTGATTCTATCTTGTTTCTTTGGTTGTGTATTTCTCTCATATATATAGAAAAATCTAAAAAGATTTTGAGAAAAACCCCTAACTGTTTACCTTGTTAAAAGAAATAAGGAAGTCTTTCTGTACCTTAACTGAGTTGTTCATTACAACAGAAACAATTAGTTAATTTTTTTTTTTTGTCTTAGGTATAATCTTCATAGGTGGCATAGACAATAACACTAGAATAGAAGGAGTGTGAAACTGCTTAAAGAAGTGTGTCACAGTACCTCACATTAGCTAATTTGATGGTCTAAAATAAGAGGTAAGTTCACTATATGCTGGACTGGCTTTAAAAAGGGTTACATCTAAAGATTAGCTTCTTAGGTTCAGATCTTAATATCTTTAAATGACTTGATGAAGATAGATGTTCAAGCACTGATTTACATTGATCACAAAAGAAGTAATAATTTGAGAGCTGCTTTGTATTCAGCTGGTTTGTAATTAAGCATATCTATGCATACATTATCCATAGAGAAAATTCCCTAGTTTCAGTTTTTTATACATATAAAAATTTGTAAAAAGTATAAAATTCATATATGTGCATACGGGTGTACAAACTTATACACATATAACATCTATAAAATTATAAATATGAAAATGAAGTATAGATTTAGGAGACTAATTTGAGCTTTTTAAATTATGGTCTGTGCTTTCAAGATTAAAAATAACTCTGATATGGGAATGTAAAGGAAAGAATGTCTGTAATACATTATTTTTGCATTGAAGTGAGCAAAGAGGGGAGAGTGTTTGTATTCAGATCTTTGTAAAACACGTTCTTATCCCTGTGTTATAAGGGTATCTCTGACATCCATTCTATAGATCCGAGGTCTAGAAGACCTTTATTGCATTGTGATGGAGGCATAGAAAAATAGTGACAGGTATATACCTTAGAAAAATGGACAATAAATAACAGTTTTTTACTCTGACTTTCACTGGTCAAAATAAAGTGGAGTAACTTATGCCTTACTCCCTTGTTGAGCTCTTTCTGCTGCACTTTATCTGTCTCAAATCAGCCTTCACTCATAGAAAAAGGCTCTAATTTAATTTGAGAAAAATGATACCTTCATCAGACTGATTGTATACTCATCCTTGTTTAATTCCTTATTTCATGTTTATGAGAGGGTGAAATAAAAAAAGTAGATATTTATTGTTTAGCAGAAGAACATTCCCCCCCCCAATAAGTCAAGATAATTATGATTAACCCAATATCCTGAAGAACTCGGCATTCTAAGGGTCTTGTGTGTTTGAAGATAGGGAGGGTGGTGGATTGTTTAAAGGGGAAAAAAACCCTAGATTAAACAGTAACACATTAATCATGATAGACACTTACAGAATGCGTTCCTAAGAGATACATTTGATTTTGCTGAAAGTGAGATCTTATTGCTTGCGTCACAGTCATTACAAAGGGAATTCAACTCATTCTTCTAGAATGAAGCATCACTTTCTAAAATAATTATTAGTAAGGTATAGCACTATGATACAATACTTCTTCAGGGCTTGCTTCAAGGGGATTAAATGAGGAAGATTTACATTACATGCATAGAGAGCAGGGATGTGAAACAATGCCATAACGTAAAGAGGGATTTTTTTCTTCTATCAGATAAATAAGCGTGTCAATTAAATATAATAATTAAGAGGAATAATTACGCCAAATATGTCTTACATGTCAACAGTGCCAAGTGAGTAAGAAGAAAACTGCTTTTAGGAAAGACAAGCCTGATTTGTATCTACTGCTGAGAGATTAGGTAATTCTTTATGGAAACACTATACATAAGTTACAGTCAGGTGATGGTTTACAGGTAGCCTGGTAGAGAAGGCAACAAAACCTGCTGTGTTCATAGAGCAATCCAGAAAAGAAAGTAAATTAACCTTGTGGCCCCAAACCTCATTTTTGGCACAATGCTCTTTTTTCCGTGGTGAACTCTAGAAGACAACAGAGTGTTACTTCCTCTTCACCTGCTGAGTTTAGTGGGTTAGTGAATATATAGAAAGGCAGAAGGGAAGATTAATTATGCCACTACACTGCTCTTAGCCTTGTGCTCCTCTTTCGTTTGGGCAAATACATATAAAGTTGTCCCCTAAAACAGAGCTAAAAAGTGATAAAACCCAGCTAAAATGGGGACACCTCCTCCCTCCGCACCCTCCCATTTTCTTGCATCAGTGTGGTTTTTTTTCTTTTTTAAACAAGCTATGATTTTTCATTTCTTTTTGAGTTAAGAAAAAGTCTGGTCTCAAGACTCAAAACTTTTAATTTCACTTTCTAAGTAGTTGATCATAATTGATTTACCCTTCCTAGGTGGGAATCTCCTGCCATTACACACTACTTCATGAATGGGTGAAGGTAATCTAAAAGTGGACGTCTCAAAGAACATTGTAATGAGAAAAGGAAGGAAGTGAAAGAATTATTTTTCCTAATTTTTAATTATTCAAAGAACTTGAAACTGGGAATTTTTTTCTTATGTTCTTTATTTTTTTCTAAGCTTTACAATACCTCCTTATTAAAAAAAAGGGACCATTTAACTACTATGAAATAGTCTTTAAAGTACATTCCGTCCAACATACGAAGATAAGAAGCAAACCTGGTCTCTAAATCAAGCACAGGAAAGTCCTTGTAGTCTTGTGGTGTTTGCGAGTCTCTTTCTCTGACATCTGGTCTGCTCTAAAACTCATTGGAAAAGCAAAGTACATGGAAAAGTACAGTGAACTGCCCAGAAGAGCTGTCAAAAGTCTAGCAATATATATGAAGCAGAATATATTCCAGAGATTCTCCTTTCTATTATGAGCAAAACAAAGGGAAAAAGACTCAGGTCTACATCTTTCTTTTTTTTTTTACTCTTCAAAGCATGACCTTGAGAATTTTCCTGCTTTTTCTTACTCCCCATTTTCTTACATGCAGGTATCATGAAAAGGCTTGAACTTTAAGAATATTACAAATTTTAGCCAAATATGTTTTGCCAAAGGAAAGATTTTGGAAGCTTGCCTAGGAAGTGTAACTATTGAGTCATTTTTGAAGGTCAGCTCTGAATTTTTTGTACTCCTTTCAGACTTTCTTAGTGCTGTAGTTATTGTTGCATAAACAGGCTAATATGTAATGGAATTCCAGGAAGGGAGACTGTCTGTTATCTTGCATACTGATTTAGGAAATGTCTTAGATGTCCTGGTTATAGCTATTGCTGTTGAAATACTGTTTTGAGAAGGCAAAGGTCAACCTGAAACTGAAGAGAAGGAAATATTAAGTCAAATTAGGTGGATAGGATATTCTGCTGAGGTCGATAAACAAGTCCATGAGACATTTACTGGACTATAGTCCTACAATACAGGAAGGAAGCTCACAAATTAGAAATCATTCAGAAGGGGGGAAAAAAGCCATCAGAATGATCAGACAATCAGAATTTCTGATGGCACAGGTTAAGAGTTTAATTCTTTTGCTCTACTTTGTCTGTCCAAAGTTATTTTGGAAAGTAATCTAGTAATAGTGTATTAGCATGAGCATGAGGGAAAAAGACTTTTGAGTACAGATAGCTGTTTATTCTGAAGAAAAAGACCATAGCAAAATCAAGCGACTGAAAACCAATACTTCTCTGGTTAAACTAGAAGTACTATTAAAGTTTTTCCAGTGATGGTAATAGATCGCAAAGTGAATTCCCCAATACGCAGAATCCTAATCTGGAAAGTGTATCTTTCTAGAAGTTGTAAATTCAATCAAAATTTTGATGCAATGTTTATTTTACATGAACTATGAAGAAGCTCATTATTTGTTTTAATTGTCCCTATGACAACTAGAACATACAAATCTTTATATGAAATATAATACCATGATTCGGTGCCTATCTAGTTCATACAATGCATGGAGATGAGTTACATTAATTAAGGTCAATTATGAAGATAAAATTAAGAACAAGTGAAACAACTCCAAAGCCCAGTGTATTAATCAACAACTTGACAGTATCTATATTCATCTGTATATGATGCTACAAACATAAGTGGAAAAAATATTGTAACACTCCGGGGACTTAGTACAGCTGGATAACATTTACAGTACTGTGGAAAACCAGATTTGAGTGGGACTTTTGAACTAATACTGAACCTTTGGACTTGGGGACATGAACAAGCAATGAAAGCAGGCAAAAGGGATAGCTCAGGAAAGAAAAAATTAAGAAAAGGTGATCAAATTCTAGAAAAGTTTCCAGCCTTTAGATTACAAGGCAGGAGTAGAAAAAAATAGCATATTGTTTATTTGTGTGCTTGAAAAATAGGAAGGAAACTGATGTGTTACCCAGAAAAATATTTTCTGTTGGCTTCTCTTTCTTACCATTGTTTAAGATGATGAATTCAACACACACAGTTGCTTTAGTCAAGCAATTTGATGATACTTCTGAAAATAGGGAAGCCGTTTGTGATAACCTGCACAAGCTCTCAGGATGAAGGTGAAATTAGTATTTTATATTACATATTTATGTAACCCTTATCAGGTGGAAAGTACGAAACCAGGAAACTACTGGTCATTTTTACCACATCTGCATAACTAATATTTGCAACCCAAAGTGTCATATTTTCTTTTTAAAAATTTCCTTTGAAATATTACTACATTGAATATTGAATTCTCACTTTATGCAAAGTTAATTTTCCATGCTAAAATTTATTTTGTATTTATTAAAAATAAAAATCTGTTTAGGTAATTATACTCCAAAAATTAAGACAGATAAAGAAAGCCACTTAGGATTGAAATTTTGAATAAAGAAGTACTGTGATACAAACGAGTACAAAGATGCAACATAAACACAGCATATCCAGAAAGATCCGTCATCCTCTCAACAAAAAGAATTTTATTTTGATGTGGGTAAATTTCTACAGAGGTAATCTTTGTATAACTGTATGGTGAGAAAAGCCATAGAATAATGCCAACTCTCTGGAATAACCACCCCTCCAAAAATATATTAAATGGAATAAGTAATTCTTTCTGAATTGAACAGGAATTAATATAAGCTTTATTTTGTCCCTCTGGGTAATAGTTTTTTAATGGAATTTTTTGGAGAATGCAGACTATGATTCCAGCTGAGGATTAGTCAGGCATATATTAACTGCACGAAATTTTAGTAGAGGTAGCCTTGAGATTATATTCTTTATTTTACATTTGAGGAACAATGCTGGTTCCTTAAAGATGAAAGGAGAGTGGGAAGACATAGGGAGAAAAAACCAGCCCCACCACAAAGGCTCAGAATGTTTCTTTGTCTGTTGCAGACTCATAATTTGACCTTTTTAATACTGAGGGAAGAGACCTACGGCAAACCAGCACACGATATAGTTGTAGAGGTGTCAGGATTTGTTTTGCTTGAGTAATTTCTTCTATCACTGCTTCTATATCTGTAGACTCACAGTTGTGTAAAAAAAGAAAAAAATCTCAATCCTATCTGATGAAATCAGATAACTAAAAAAATGGCTAAAAAAATAAACTAAGATAGAAAAATAAGGAGTTTTCAGGGAAAAGGGAAAAAATTAATATGTGAATGTTGCAGCAGTGGTGGTTGCATTTGTTCTCAGCCTGGTAGAGGTTGTTACCAGACCATAAAAATAGTGACTTCTCTTTTGTTTTCAAACCTCCCACTCATTGGGAATATCAATATATTTTTGCTCTATCAATAAGCAATGAAGAAAATGTGATATATTTGTGGTTTAATTATTCCATGTACTTTCAGAAGTGTCAGAACAGACACATCCTTTCCCTTGCCAGTACCATCTTTGATTTGCTTTTAAATGTATTTTGCAAGAGGCATTCATGTCCAGATCTGGAACAGTAGGTAGAATTATGCCATATATTACCTTTTCATTACTCTTTTGTACTGGCTGTTGCAGATGATCTGAGCAACACAGAAATTAATCAGAATTATCCTGTTTGAGAAACTGGGTGGTGATAAACACAGAAAGCCACGGTGATTGTAGAAGAGCTCTTGCAGATACAACTGGAAGATAAGAGATCCTGGAGGTCTGGGTACGCCTGTGTCATCAGGCACTTTGCAAGACTGACTGCTGCTGGCATAGGCACAGGTGTCTGCTGCTGTCAAGGCAATAAGGCATTGTGAGTACCATAAATTTTACTTGGCTATTCTGCAATTCCTTTTGTCCAATCTAGGAATTTAATAAGGAATTTAATAGAGTTTCTTTGATTTCTTTGAAACCAAATTGCTTCAGAAATGCTTGGCATCTGAATAAAAATTATTTAACAGCAAAATTCTCAAGAAATTTTATTTTCCACTGTTTGTCTCTGACAGAACAAGTCAAGATGGAGAAATACGAGACCATGTTTAGTAACAAAATTAATCTTCCCTGGAAAGTTACTGTAAATTATCAGAGACACCTTTTTCTCTCTAATAATCATAGAAGAAACTATCCTTTTGCAACTGGAGATGTCTCTTCTGATTTTTTTTTTTAATAGTAGTAAAAAATGTTTTGCTTTTCAACTAAGAAGAAAGTGCATTGAAGAGGTATTTCCCACTGAAAATTAAAATAAGATTGTGGTTTATTCTTTCTCACTCTAAGTAATTTGTTTCTAATGTTTTATCCATACATGAAGAGTGAGTAAATTTTTTGTGTGCATTATACTATTAGGCTAGTAATAAACTAGCTACCTTAAAACATGTGGATTGTGTATTCATGTGACCTTAGAATTGTAGTTACTTGGATATATAATGGATATATAATGATAAGGTCTTTATCTTAAGATTTTAGAGAACCTTCGAGTTCAGGGAAAATTTCTTAAGAAGGAAAACTATTATGAAGCCCTATCTTACCATTTGTTTAAAACCAGTTTGTTCTCATATGTATTTAATAGTTTGAACATCAAAAGATTTAACTTCATTTTTGGGTCCATGCTAATTTTTGTTTAGGAAAAACAAAGCAATCGATCACTGGAACAAAACTTTATCTGGCAAAAGGCCAAGTTAGTCAGCAGTATAAAAGAGAGTTCTTAAAATATTCAAAACACTATTCATTTAACTTTGAAGGTCTATAGAAAGGCCATTTATATTGAAAAGGAAAGATAAACAGATTCATTTTTATTTTCTTCTCAGAAAAGTAAATATATATTGGTTTTGAAATTCTGACTGTCTCCTGGTGAATTAAGAAACCATAAAATTAAAGTCAAGCATTGCACTTTTATGATGAGAACAAATTAGAAATCCCCCAGTAATAACTGAGCTATCAGTAGTGTTCTCAGTCGTTCTGGCCGTCAAATAGACATCTTTCTTTGTCTGCCAAGGAACAAATTTAAAATACAGAACAGCAACCTTTTAACCTTTTTTTTTCTTTATCTGTGGATATAAGGTGTGTATCAAGTTACGTTCAACATCTGTAATCTGTACAGTTGGCTAAAAGAAAGTATTTATATGAGAGCTATAACCCAGAAACTGTTTTTTCAAAAGTAATTTGCTCTGATTTATGGTGTTATCATTGACATTCTGCTTTAAGTTATAATTTTTACCCAGTCTGAGGTGTTTTAGTACTGGTTGTTTACAACAAGAATAAGTGAAATAGAAAATGCAAAAGCCTTTCTCTATTTGATACTATTTCCCACTTTTTGGTATGTTTTGGTATGCAGCAGCTTGACTGAGTGCTTCCATTATATTTAGCACTTAACCTTTACAGACTGGAGGTACTTCTCCATGACAGAAATTAACATGTTCTGGAAAACAAAAGAGCAGGAGAAAAGGAAAACCACAAACCCATGTCCTGTGTGGCTCACAGTGTTTTCTATTCAAGGCCATGTCTGAGTGATAGCTCTTGGAATGTGAAATTTTGGGTGCTTTTTAACTTAAAGAACATTCAAAGACTTACATGTATGAAAATATATCTTTTTCTTCTAATAAAATATAGCACAGCCCCATTTTTAGTCATAGCGGCCACAGAGTATTAGATTTTACAGAAAGATATCAACCTTGTTTACTAGATGTCAATACCATCTGTTGAACACAACTTTAGACAGGTAACTTTGGCCTCACATTAATGTGCATTCATAGCAGGAACTGGCAATACTGTGGAGTTATTTAAAAAACATTGAGTATCAACATTTTAATAAGGTCTCTGTTCATTGATGATTAAAAACACGAGGTGAAATTGCAAATATTTGGAAAGGTATGGATTGAGCCATAAAGTGGCTAGTTATCGAAACTCCCAGTATTCTTGCAGTTTTTAGAGCTTGTTGATATGAATATAATTTAGACAAGATGTGCTATATATAATGGGGGGGGAAAAAAGGAAGGGAGGAAAAAAGGCTTTAAAAGCCAAATAGCTCTTTGTTTCAAAATGTCTTCCATGACCTGAATGTTCACTTCCTAATGGAGAGGTGACTCTTTAAAGCCCATAGAAGTCTGCAGCTCTTTAATTAATACTTTACTATCTCATATTACAAAATTTGCTACTTATGGCTTAGATTTCCTGCTGAAATTATCTACCTTGTCTGAAACTTTTGTTGAACCCTTTTCTACAGATTCAGTTGGTTTGGTTGTTCAATGTTGGGGTTTTATTCAGTCAAAAGAAGCTAGAATCAAGATTGCTCATGTTCTGATAAAAATACAGCAGGAACTAGATGCTACTGTCTCATTGATTTTCATAGGAGTCAGCCCCATTTCTCTTTGTAGATTTTTATCATTGAAATTGATCAAATGTTATGTTGGAAATCCAGAAAGAATCAAAAGGCTATCAAGTGTTTCTCTGAAGGTCAGAGCTGTTCTTCTGTTTCATTTCATTTTGGTTTAGAGATTCTGTAGCTCAATAAAAACTTCTTTCTGAAATGCAAAATGACAAAATGCAAATTCATTGCTTGATGATGAAGGATGAACAAGTAAGTTCTTAATTTTTTAATCATCCATATTAATAGTCTTCATTTGGCATGCACATAATGGCATTTATCAAAGCATGTGAAAATACTTGACAGATCCTTTATTGAGCTTCTTAACACTTCATAAGATTAAATCTGTCTTCCAGGTAAATGTACTACTACTAATAATAATGTGATAAATACTTCTTTTTACTTCTTTCTAAGCAATAATCAAGATTCTGTATTCAATCTGAAAAGAATAAGTTGCTTCTGGTGGTCCCTGTTTAAAGACATCTGAAGTGAAATGTGGAGATACAGTTAGTAGATAAGATCTAAGTAGATGACACTTTTTGTACAACAAATGAAAATTAATTCACTTTGTGACCTATTTAGAGAGCTCAGTGTGTGGAAGGATTGAAGGTTAGGGAGAGGGGGTTGTAAACAGTAGGGGAGGGAATGACAGTGAATCATACAGTCAGCTCATATAGAGAAATTCTTTTGTATTGGAAAAACAGAATACTCAAATGGAATAGCTAAATATTCTCGGGAATAATCTAAGGGGACTAGATTAAAGGGGACTAAAACTAAGGGGAAAGCTTAACACTAATTTGATTGCACCTTTTTGGTTCAGGGTTCCCTGATACCTGGCCTTGCCCATTCCTAGGCCTTGCAGGCTACTTGGTGTTTTATTGCTGCTAATGTGATCATAACAATAACCTTTTTGTAGACTGAAGCAGCTTAATCCTTTTTCAGCAGGTCACTGAGCAGGAGTGACTGGGGAACAGGTTTGAAACACTCTCCCGAGTTGTAATCTCCACAAATATACTGCGTAATTGTCAGTAAGTCAATCCTTTAATGCTAGCCAGAATACTAAAGCAAATTCTCAGAGAGGTGAAATAGTTTGTTTACTTGAGGCAGAATAGAGTCAGGGTTAAGACAACAGAAGGAAAAGACCAGGAATCCTGCACTGACTACAGATCACAGAATCAGAGTCATGATTGGGGCTCTGGAGAAATTGTGGTCAGCATTCAAAGCGTGTATCCTTTTCTAATGAATGAGAATGTATTGTTTGTGTGTGGCCAGGTTTTGGTAACAGGGTAGCTACAGGGGTGGCTTCTGTGAGAAGCTGCCAGAAGCTTCTCCTATGTCTAATGGAGCCAGTGCCATCCAGCTCTAGGATGGACCTGCCCCTGGATAAGGGTGAGCCCACGAGTGATGGTGGTGGCACCTCTGGTGTAACAGATTTAAAAAGGGGAAAAAGATACTTCACAAGAGAAAATTGCAGCCAGAGAAGAAAGGAGTGAAAATACATGAGAGAAACAGTGGTGTAAACACCTAGGTCAGTGAAGGAGGGACAGGAGGTGCTTCAGGTGCTGGAGCTGGGATTCCCCTGCAGCCTGCAGTGCTGTCCACGGTGAGGCAGCTGTGCCCCTGCAGCCTATGAAGAACCATGGGGATGTAGAGATCCACCTGCAGCCTGTGGAGGAGCCCTATGCTGGAGCAGGTGGATTCCTGAACGAAGCTGTGACTTTGCAGGAAGCCCACACGGAAAGAGGCTCCTGGCTGGGACCTGTAGTCACATTGAGGGAGGAGCCCACACTGGAGCAAGTTTGCTGTCAGGTGTTGTGTCCCCAAAGGGGACCTACACTGGAGCAGTACATGAAGAACTGCAACCTGCGGGAACGATTCACATCAGGGAATTTCATGGAAGACTGTCTCTCATGGGAGGAACCCCACACTGGAGTACGGAAAGAGTGTGAGGAGTCCCCTTGAAGACGAAGGAGCAGCAGAAACAACCTGGGATGAACTGACTGCAGCCGCCATTCCCAGCCCCCTGTGCCACTGGGGAGAAAGAAGAGAAAATGGGAAATGAAGTGAAGCCCTGGAAAAAGGGAAGGGAGAGAGAGAAGATGTTTTCAATTTTTAAAATTTATTTTCTAATTATCCTACTGGGATTTTATTGGTAATAAATTAATCTAATTTCCCCAGCTGGAGTGTATTTTGCCCTTGACAGTAATTGGTGAGTGATCTCTCCCTGCCCTTATTTCAACCCTTTTGTTGTATTTTATCTCCCCTGTTCAGTTGAGGAGGAAAATGATAGAGAAGCCTTGGTGGGCACTTGACATCCAGCCAAGCTCAGAATACCACAAGGATGCCCTTTAATTGCTTTGGTATTTACTTCTAACATACTAGATATGAACAAGTTCTTGAAATTGTGGAGGCCAGTTTCTTATCTCAGGATGCAACTTAGGTGCTCAGTGATCTAATGTTCACTACACAGTTAAGGGGGAGCAGACTGAGCATGGGGAAGCTGAAAAGCAATTGACGAGAAATAATTGTCGCACGATGCAGTTCACAGTTTCAGGAAATGAAGCAAGAACAGCAGGATGGGAACAATTCACTTAAAAACTTTTCAACACTGTCTTGAGAATTTAAACTGGGATAGCACTTAAAACTACTGCACAGAAGTGTTCTATTCCTAGTACCCATCAGCACAATATTCACTTGTTAGAACTGTGGCCTTTTGGAGGAATTGGTGTGGAAAGTGAAGAGGAAATGGTGGTTAAAGGAGAAGGCTTAAGAGACCAAGGAAAGCACTAAGGTCTCTTTTAGAATCTGAAAAGGAAACCTGAGGAGTCATGCAAAAGTAGACACAAAAGAAATACGTCTGAGGACAAAAATTAAGGCTAGCATAATTATGTGAGGATAACCAGAAGTCTAGGAAACAATACAAAGGAAAATGAGCAAATAACTTAAAAACAACCAGGAGAGCTCACATAGATACATGAGAAATTAAAGGAAGGCAAAAGAGATGCAGTTTTACTGCTTAATATGGACCAATATGGGTAACAAGAGAAACAGAAAGGAAGCTGGAGCACTGAAAGGCAGGTTGAATGAATTAAAGTAGTAAAGTAATGTCAGTTCCTTTATTCAGCATAGAGTATTTAAGGAATTAGCCTAATATTTTATTATGAGATGCATAACTCAGTTGTATTTGACAGAAGGGATAGATTAATATACTGGCAGTATTACTGCAATCTTTTCCATCTTTGTAACAATTTGGATGAAAGATTCTCTTTTGAGCACCTCAGTTTTAAGAAAGAGAAGGACAAAGAAGATAAACATACTGCCTGTTCTTAGGTATTCTTACTTTTCTTCTGGAATTCTTGAACTCTCTGTCCACATTAGATTGCACCTGGGCATTGGTGAGATTTGTTACCAGAATAAATACTTCCCCTCTTGTACCTAAAGTGGGCACTACTGATGTTGCAGACAGCTGTCTTGTGCATATCAAAACTCTCTGCAGGCTCAGAAAATTTGAGCTGCTCGGGGAATTTAGAATACTTTAAAAGAGAAAGAAGGGGTAGACAAGTATACTAAAATGTTTACTTCTGGCTCCAAGAGACTTAGGTTATGACAAAATAGGTTTGATTTGTAGGGAGGATGATTTACATTATATGTCAGGGAAAACCTTTTTTTGCAAAAAGGGGTAATTAGGCAGGAGGAAATAGCTTCCCTTGAGATGTTATGAAGTCTTGTCTTTAATAAAGTCTTTTTGAAACAAACATCTGTCGAACATCTGTCAGATTTACTCTGAACCTATCTAACTGTGCTTCAGTGGACAATAGACTGTGTCAGTCTTCAGATCAGTTCCAGCCTGTCTCCTGTGATTCTGTGACATCATAGAGGATTTTTCTCCCTGGCTGCACAAAAGCATCAGAGAGCCCCAAGCTGTAATTAAAACATCTGCTGAACAAAGCAGGATTGTAAATCTCAGCTCATAGGAGGCACACAATTAATGCGATCTAAGTGCCAGTCGCCTTCCACTTCAAACTTCTCCTGAGAAGAGTTTGTTGTACAGAACCTTATTCATCAATAATTAATTTCTAATAATACTTTATTGGTTTAATATTTGCCCAGTAACATAATGATCACATCTTGCCCTTTGGAAAATAAATCTTATGAAAAAAAGTTATTCTCAAATAGTTCCATCATTCTCACCCAGTTATTTTGATTCCTCAACCGACTTTACTTAGTAGTTATACACATTTTCATACAAATGTAATCCCTTTCTATTGTAATGCAGAAATTAATTTGTTTTACACTCAGTTACAGTTGCCTGGTTTAGTGTCTGATAGTTACAGGCCCACCATCCTTTGAATTTGCTGTTATATCATTGCTGTTAGTTTTCATTCTGCTCTGTGTACAAAGGCAAAATATCTGATACTTCCTGAATGAGGCACTGCAAAATTCATTTCTTCTTGCCTCACAGACTGCTCATGTTTTCTTTGATCAGAACAATGAAATGGTCTATACTTTTATAAAACATACAAAAGTAATATTTTAAAATGACACAGTGTCAGTCCCACAATTTACATGAGCAACTTTCAATAAAACATTATTACGAAAGTAATCAGTAAAGTGATCATCTATCATTTATACTTGCTGCAGAGTGTGATGTTTCTGTGAAAACACTATCTTAAAAGTTATGTTCCCCCATTTGCCTGTTTCAGGAAGACATTCAACTCTAAGGGAAAAATGACATGTTTTTCAGTATGTTAGATCATTCACATCATTCAATTGACAAGTGTTCTACTTTGACAGTGGAGTAGTTAAGCATTGAGAAAAAAGGAAAAAAAAAAGAAAAAGGAAAGGCAAAGGGGAAAATCGAAGGGGAGGAACGAGGAAAGGAAGAGGAAGAAATAAGAAAGGAAGAGAAGCTTCTTCCCAATCCCAGAAGTAGTAGGTTATTACAAAGAAGATTCTTATCTCATCAAAGTCAATATTCAGTTACTGAGTCTTGATGATGGTGATGATAATAATAATAATAATAATAATTAATTAAGGATGAGCTTTCAAATTGGTTATGTTGGCTTAACAATGGGGAGATTTATACTGACTTCCATGGGATCAGAACCAAGTCAACAATGAACTCCTGTGTAAACATATTTCTAATTGAGAAAGATTAAGAGCTCATAATGCAGTGTTACTATATGTGTCTAATACAGTATTTGCATTACTTCTAATAGAGTATTTGATAATATTTGCAGAAAAAAGAATCCCACCATCGAAAGAATTGAAATATGTGCTACTTATCAACTCTTGCATAAACTCTTGGGAATACTCTATTTTTCTATTGCCAAGCAGAAATATTCTAATTTTTTTATTACCAAACTTATTGTCTTGCCTTAATATTTGCTACCATAATTAAAAGCATTGCACATTGTGAGTTTTTCTTCCCCACAGACTGGTGCTTATAGAAACAAGTCATGGAAGACAAGTAGTACAGGAGAACTAACTCCTGAGGAATCCTGAATGTGGGCTAGGGTAACTTAGTTCCTTAGTTTGCTTTCTGCCAATATCTGACTCTGAAACTAAGTGTTGAAAATCACAGTCATCTTGCATGGTTGTGGCAACCTAAAAGTGTATTGTCTATATAGACACAGCAAAGAAAATATTCTCATGACTCTCATGATCTCTGACTGCTATTCCCAGTACCATCAGACTTGAACATGACTTCAGTATTAGTAAAGTTCTTCAAAACACCCCTGCCAGATGACAGTTTGTGTGCCATTTCTCCAGCATATATCACTTCTTTCCTAATAAAATAAAAGACATCACAGTTTCTCCTGCAGCTGAATGCATTTGACTATCTTTTCTGGTCCCTGTGAAACACTTGGTAAAATATTCAAAAAACTGTTCCTGTAGCCAAACATAGCTTTGTTTCCTAACCATATTATTTTAATTCAGCCTTACCAGTGATATCTTAGAGTTACCTGCAAAGTCACAACCATTAAGTATGTGAAAATAAAAGTAGTATTTTTTCTGTTGGCACCAGCAGTTTTTCAGTAAAAATATTTTTACATCCAGGCAAACTTTTGGACAAGTGTATTTTTTGCATTATGCTATGGAGTGAAAATTGCATTATTTGATGCTTGCAAAATGTTCAATGAGCTGGTAAAAGGCTATTCACTACCTACATCATTTTTTGGAAGGGAAGAAGATCCTCAGTATCCTACATTTGGCCAAGCAGAGATGTAACGATCTGCCTGAGAGATATTTGTAATGTTTTCCTGAGTAGTCTTTGTATCAAAACATCAGGAAATGAATGGAGATTTGAAAAGGAAGAAACTCCTGGAAATTTCCTTTTTATGCTTTTAAGCTAGAAGACTATGAAAATAATAGAAATTGAAAAGTGTTGTGTTTTTTTTCTTCTGCTGCAATTATTTACCCAAATTCTTCTGTCTGTTCCACATAGCATAATAGATCACTAATTCATTGCAAGAGTGAAATAGATTTTTATAAAAAACATAGAATCAGACTTTTTCCCCCCTCCCCCCCCCCCCCCGTTATTTAGTGTATTTTGCTGTTGTGATGAACATATAACGTAGAGTTCAGCAAGAAATTCACATAGTGACTCTATGGAACAGTTGGAGAATGGCACGGATATTTTTCAGCTAAACTGCTTTTGGTGAGTTAATGTTCAAGGTTAAATAAGGTGATCCAGCCTGCCTGAAGTATCTTGGTGTTATGAAGTGAACCCTCAGCGACTCTCTTGACCTTTAGTAGAGGTGCTCACTGTGTGTCTTAACTCCCACTTTTGGCAAAACCACTACAATTTATAATTACTCACACGACTAAAATGAGACATCCAACTAAACAAAATAATAAAGAACACCGAAGGTTTTAAAAAGCATTAAAGAATCTGTTACCACTGTGTGTATTTAATAGCTTTTTTCAAAAAGAAGTTAAAGGCAGCAAATGAGAACATTTTTGTGTAAATGTTTCAGCATGCTTTTAATTATTCAGTGTTAAACTTCATAACCTACAAACAGAAAATGGTATCAAATTAGTATGGGGTATGTTTGTCATAAGCAGCTGAGAGTGAATTTTATTTGCTTTAGTAAAGTTCCCTGTATCAATTGTATGTGTCAAGGCATACAAACACAGAAATGTTGTTTGTATTCTAAATATATACTCTGTTACATATTTGTTCCAGAGAGAATAGATATCACTGCTTGTTTAGAAACACGTAAGTTTGATATTTATTGCACTTTCCTCCTGAAAAATGTCTTTGAATGTCACCTTCAGTTCAAAGAAAAGAATTTTTTAGCCTTTACTTCTGGAAACAGCTTGTTTCATATGATCAAAAAGACATATTTATATACTTTGATTTAGTTGTCCTTTCAATATAGCAATGCAAGAGATCATTCAAGAACTGTAAGCAAGTTATGTTTTGCATATGAAAATATTTTTCTATGGAGAAAATAAGGCAAAAAACATAGTCATTTAGAAGACATTGAAGTTTGTTATTGCACTTCTATTTGCACTCAATGCTAAATAAAATCTGTTAGTTGTAGATCTTTTGATAAAACTGATAAGAATATGAATTTAGGGGACCCAAATAAATCATGAATTATAATGATAGAAAAAGCTGAGCATTCAAAAATAAATAAAAAAAATGTCTTTTAAAGAAAGGGAAGAAAATATGAATGAAATAATATATTTAATAGGGTTCCAAAGTAGTATAGGACAAATTTTTATCCTGGAAGCATATGGAGATCTCCTGTTGAGCTCAGTGATGCATGTGAGGGCAAAATTTGACTTAATGTGTCTGAAATATGAAAAAGAAAGTTTAAGAAAGGGCAATAACTTTGCTAATCGACAAGGCCATCACTCCATTTACCTTTTTTACTCGTGAAGAGCAAAGTCCAAGAACAAAACTTCTTGCCCTGTGCTACATATTTCAATGACATTTTTTGTCCTTCTTTTGTTGAGGAATTATTATACTGGATTTTGTACGTATTTGAGGCTATTTAACTATATGAAACTACTTCCTTATGTAGTAGAAACTTGTTCAACACTTGTCAGAGTACAAATATCCTACTTACGAAAGATGTGGTAATATTTTTTTTTTTTTTTGACTTGATGAGTCTACATTAATAAAAGATTTAAAAACTAATGGAAAAGATGTTTACCTGAATTCTTTACCTAAATTTTTAACTATCTTCCATGTGGCATAGAAAAAACTGTAGTTAATGGAAATTGAGTAAATATTCAACAGGAAGGACATGTAGATCATCCTTTTAGTGTTAAGCAACATTTTTTCCTTTCTGAAAGGAGTTCTGCTAAAAAAAAAAATAGGGTTCCAATGATTTATGAAAGCTGAAAATCTGAAAGTAGAAGAAGAGGAATAAATGCCTCATATTTGATGTACAGTAGCAAGGCAGAGTTTATATGGGATGTGGAATTTAATTCACTTTGAAATCTGGCTAAATAGTCTGATCAAGAGTGAGGAGCCCTCTCTTCTTGTTGTTGTACAGGAAATTTCACCTTTGTAAGAGTAATTATATATATTTGTTCAGATAGACATTAGAGACAATGGGTAAGAATATATCCAGGTCCTTACATAATTTAAACTTAAATTTTACTCTGTTATTTTATTTACAAACTCCAGGATTCTTAGCACAAGATATTAATATCCACAGCAAGAGGGAAGTGAGGAAAAGAAAGGAAAGAATAAAATCTGAATAATAGTTCTAAAGTGGTAGTTTAAAGAAAGAAAAATGAAAAGTGTCTTATTAAGTCATGGAGAAGGGTTGTAGACCTTAACACCAATAGACCATTGCCTGAAATGTGGAACATGTAAATATGAAGGTCAGAATTAAGAATCCATAGATATTAAACATGTCACCTGTGATGCACATGCCATATGATAGGAATTCAATTGCCTGCCTCCTTCCATTGCCTGAGTTACCTGAATGTCCCAGGTGAGTGGTGAGATCTCATCAGACAGGAGCATCTCTGCAGTTTGAGGATGTCCCATTGTGCTGAAATCAGGAGAGCATTTCAAAGAGCAGAGAGAGCCAAGTCTGCTTGTCCCTATTGAATCAGCCTTTCAAAATCTGCAATTCCTATTATGTGTTCACACAAAACAAAAGGCTGGAGCAGAAGGGAAGGAGACTGAATTCACCATTCTTCTCTTTTGTACCTTTTTAAGAGCTTGTTAAAGAAAAGGAGAAGGAGGAGATAGAAGAGACAGAAAAAAACAGATGAAGAAGATTAATACTTCAGATGTAAATTATAGACTAAATACTTCGTAGATACTTATAGGTGAAATTGCTGGGAACATGGATTTTACTCACATGATTTTTTAAGCTTTTAGGTAGTCAGTTGATAGCAGAGCATGTTTTCTAAAGAAGACCCATGAGAGGAGTGTTATGGAATAACTACTCTGAAGTTAGTATTCTCACTACTTACACACTTCCTTCCCACACTTTTTCTTCTTGTTTTGAAGTAATGTACAGTGCTGTAAAATTAACTTAAAAAAAAAAAAAAAAAAAAGGAAGAAGTTGATGAAACAAAAAAGAAGTCCACTCTCAAAATGGAAAACAAACAAACAAAAAAGAATGAAGAGAGGGGGTTCTAGAGGCATTTAACAAATTGTTACATTGGGAAATAGATCATTTACAATTGAATTTTTCATTACTAATCTTATACCCCAGGGAGCAAATCTTACATTACTCTTCTAGCAAATACTTC
Organism: Corvus cornix cornix; assembly: GCF_000738735.6. Lineage (NCBI taxonomy): Eukaryota > Metazoa > Chordata > Aves > Passeriformes > Corvidae > Corvus > Corvus cornix. Next base: position 9,016,155 of record NC_046334.1, on the reverse strand, counting down.
CCCTTACAGGTGTTACTAAAGATATTATTAATAGTTATAAAATATCCTACATTAGTTGTTTAATATTGTCGTAGCTTTGTTATCATCATAGGATTTCATACTGATGGCAGGAAGAGAGCTGAACAAATTACCTTAATTAACTTAATGTTGAGTCAGCTATAAGTGTTCCCTATGTATGGTGAGTGTTGTAGCTCATCAGGAATTTTTAAAGTATTATATGTAGTGCTGTATGTTCAAGATGACAATATGTTATTTCTTTGACATCTCCCTCGCTCCTCTTCAGTCTGGAACTGGTCTATTTTTTAAAAAGATAAATCATAACATTCATTTCCTGTCCTGTTACAATAGATCAATATTTTTTATTCTTAGAAATATACCTTCTCTTCCTATTAGTTTAACTAAGAAGGCTTCCACTTGGTCCTTACATTTCTCCTCTCTTCTTGTTTAAGTGCTGTATAAGTAACATGCAAGCAAATAAAATTTGCAGTTGTATTAGCAGTAGGGATGATTGGTTGGGACATAGTGAAGTTGGATTTCATTTTCAAACATCTGAAATATGCATGACCAACACAACTATTCAATAGAGCTTTAGATCATGGGTAGATTTAATAAAGTAAAATGATGGCCATATATAAAGACATGTTATTCTATTGATGCAATAGCTTGTGCTATACTGCACAAATTATCATTTTTATTTCTATTTATTTCATCCTCTCCTATTAAAAATGTCAAATGTATGTTACTTTTTTTATTCTACTTATATCTGAAAAAATGAAGAAGGCTTTATTGCAGATACAATAAATGCAAACATTAAAACTGACAAAGAAATGACATTTTGATTTAAAAAGAAAAAACAATAATTTACTCTTATAAAAAATAACCTTATTTCTTATTCTCCTTCTTTAAAAATTCCATGTCTTACTTACTTTATATTATGGTATGGCTACTTTTAAATAATGTCAGCTGTTTGCATCATCTAACTAGATATAACACATTTGTGTTCTCAGGACAAAATAATAAGCTTCCAGTAGAATCTACCCCAAAACCAAAAGTGATGAAATATAAGTTCCAGAAAGTATAATTAAATGTGAGTAGGCAAATATAAAGTGTCAATACTAACACATAATGAAGAAAAAAAATTGTTTTGTAATAAATATTATACTTCATATAGCTGATATTCTTACTGCTAGAATATACCTAGGTAATGTTTATTCCCTACAACATAGGGAAAATATCTTCCACCTTCTTAGCTGGTACTTCTTCACTCTTGAGGCAGCAACAAAATCTTTTCCCAAAGGATAACTTAAGAGAATAGTAATGGATTAAAAGGCAATTAACTTCTTGGTTAAAGACCAACACAAATTGGCATGGCTAAAACTTTCCACCACCTGTTCATTTTTTTTATTAAATTATTATAATGGACTCACTCCAACTCCCCCAAAAATAGTGTCTGAATCAGAAATACCATCATAGCTGGCATTAACTGTCTTGGGTTTTGGCAGTTCCAGGAAGTTAACTGGCATGAAGACCAAACTATCACTCCATACAGAGAAAAGTAATCTTAAAGCTGTAGTTTACTGTCTCTCCATAAAAATAGCAAATGGATGTTTGCTTAAAATGGTGTCTGCAGAGACGAAACAGAAGCCATAAAAATAAACTGTAAAAATAAGATCACTGGGCAGCCACCATCGGACAAATAGAATAAAATAAGGAAAAGCAATAGGGCCAACATCAAGTATTTAATAAGTGTGAGAGAAGATACATCTAGTTCTAGGGAAAAAAACCCACAAAGGAATAAATGAAAAAATAAAATAGCAAGCAACAGAGAAGACTCAGTGTTGTTTTTCCTAATAGTTTCATTTATTGAACAGTATAAGGACAATTTACCCTTTTTTCATGATATCATGTATACATTCTGTTCCGAGTTAGAAGAGTCTGTTCAGATGTAGGAGATAATATGAAACTATTAGGCTTTATAGATCTTCTTGTTGAGTGGTTGTGGACATTGTAATTAAGGCACAATGTATAAATCAGAGAGTCATAAATTATGAAACTGGAGTAGTCACAATGATCAAATTAAAGCTGCTGAATATCATGGACCACAGGATTCCTCCTTATGTTTTATGTCTCAAGTAGATTTTTAGAGGAAAAAGTCAATTTTTTATTATGAATTTAAAAAAAATAAAATTAAAATGCAGCAACAGATAGTCTAGTTCAGGCCTAGAGGAACAGTTTTAATGGGTGATTTTTTGTGCATTTACAATTAATTATGTTTTGGATTGGAAATGAAAAAAAAACCCCTGAATCTAAACAAAAAATGTTCAGTTCAATCTTAGAACAAAATATATGCTTTTTTTGTATCTGTATTGAAGAAAAGAAGGCTGAAAGCTGCCAGAAATGTATAATCTGTATTTTGGTCCTTGGCTAAAAAAATAACCCTGGGAACTGATTTCAGCCTTTTTACTGCTGCTCATCTAATAGCCGGATCATAGCAGCAGGCAGGAGGAGAGGATAAAGAAGATTTTCTCTTGATCCTTCCTTGCCCCTTTGTCTTGATTTTCCTTTCTGTCCTTAGGCTCGTTCAATTGCTTTTTTTGTTTCTTTCAATGGTGCATTGTTGGGATTCTCTCCTAAGTCTTGATTAATTTCTCATAAGCACCCTAACAACTCTCATGTGGCAGACACGAGTCCTAACCAAAATGAGAGCAACATGTCCCAGCCAAACAGTGAGGAGGGATGGGGATCAATTCCACCAAGGCACAGCATATTCCTTTCTTCAGTTACAAATTCTGTGGCAGACCAGCTGAATGCCTTGGAGACTTCTTTTCTTATCTGATGTCATGGGTTTTAGTCCTCCGTGGTTTCATATTTTCCAAAGAGAATGCACCTATCTGCTAGAGATCCAAATGAAACTCAATGACCTACAACAGATGTGTGCACAGAATTGTCATCAACTTCTTGTGTATTACTAATTTTTTAACTACTCAGTCTGTTCAATTCCAGATGCATTCTGATATAAAAAGAAAATTCAGTTTAAGGATTTTTTAGGAGACACTGCAGAAAACTGAAATGAAAGGGGAAAGGATGAGAAAATCAAATAGAAAAAAACTAACCAAAGAAAATTCAGAGGGTAAATGTAATGCAGAACCAAAATTTAACGTCAGGAGGGATGACGAAATATGAAACAGCTGCACACACATGCTTCATCCTGGAACCGGGATTGTGGGGAGTATTGCAAAGTGCTACAGCTTCAGCAATGGAAACCTGACTGGGAACTTTCTGCAGTCCTATGAGCCAGAAGGCATGCCTAGCCTTGAATTAAGTACAATCAAATTACAGCAAACAGAACCGCCTTTCAGCAATCTTTGCTCATTTCCTTTCTTTCTGTAATTTTAGAAGATTTGAGTTTGGAAATGTTGAATTAAACTAAGTTTCATTTTAAAATCTTTCAGACACTGCATGCATGCCACTGTATTAGAAAAACTATCTTCTCAACTTTTTTTTTTTTAAATCCATATTTCTAGCACTTTTAGGTATTTTTATGCAGAAGTGTCATAGTTCAACACCCTTTTTGGACTAGTTTAGGTAAAGTTCTCAGGGGAGCTTTTAGCTGAGAAAAAGAAAGCTGAGAGGATACCATCAAGACATACAAAATTGGGATGATTGTAAATGCAGAGCCGTTACTTGCTGAATTTCGCAGAACTAAAACTAGAGGGCAACCACTAAAACTACTAAGAGACATGACTAAATTAGAAAAAAACCCACTTTTTTTTCTCAGTGGGCAATAAACTTCTGCAATTTGTGGCCACAGCATGTTGCAGAGTAAACACTATCAGTAGATTCGAAACAGAGTTAAGCATAGAGATGTAGTTGCAGGAGAAGGCAAATGTGTATCTTTTCGGTCCCTAATTCAGTGCGACTTCCAAGGAATAAAGGGGGAATGGACTACATACAGTGGCCATGTTTTGTGTCCTGCCTAAATCGCTTTCACTTCTGTCACTCTTTAAAGCAGACCAATGATCTTAAATCTCTTTTCAAAAAACTGTGGAAAATAGAAACTTTTAGTGAATTTATCTGGATTTCTCACCAAAGGCAGCGAAACCTCAAAGGCAAGATTTATGGGGCTGTATGGGGTTTTATGGATTTAAAGTATAGACAGAAGACAAAATAAAACAAAATTAAATTTTATTTTCTATGTTTCTTCCAGACATTACTGGAAATAACAGAAGTGAAAAACAGGGCTTTCAAATAACTGTCTCAAGTTTTCAACTAACATAATAAAATATTTAGCTAATTCAGTTTTCTTTTATTTTAGATTACTGTACTCTAGATTCTGATTCTGTCATCATCAAAAAACTTGGAGGAAATTTATAACTAAATTTGGGTTATTTTGTCAGTTGTTTTAACATTTAAGTTAGCATTAAAAAGGCAGTTCCTACAGGCACATAAAAGAATAGAATTACAAGATCAGTAATGCTGCAAAGCTCCCAAATCTCTGTCTGTGCTTACTGGTAGGTATAAAAAATTCATTCATTTGCTTTAGCTTTTTTTTTATTTTGGCCATTTGGCACCACATATGAAAAACTAGATAGGTAATATATCATAATGGTAAGTCAGGATTTGAACATTATATTCCTCTGAAGTTATTTCCAGGGAAAAAAAATCACTAATCATAAAGCTGTTCAGCTACCCAGGTCCCTCAAAACACAAAGTTAAATTCCTGAGACCTTCCTGAGAATGTAAAGAAGGGATATACCTCTAAAAATATGTACAGACAGCTCCGTTGTGCTTGTCATTTAAAATATTTCTAAAATTGCTTTAACATGAGACAAAAATTTTAGAGAATATTAATTCTTCATTTCTAGAACAAAATTCCAGATTCATATTGTTACGGTTTTTATGAGGGGAAATATATGCAATCTTATAGATACTTTGCTCAGGCTTATATGAAATAGTACCAAAACCATATATGACTTGAAGATTTTTTTAATAAAAATTAGAAACACTGTTGTTCTTATTCAGCAAAATCTTTTTATATAGACAAGGCTTAATCATTCCTATAGGGAGAAAGCAAAATACACCACATGTGTAAACTTTATCTTAGATTTAATGTTTGCTCTTATTAGGCAAGTTGTCCAGAAGAGGTCTCAGATAGTTGCTTCCTCACACGTTTTATCTTCTGGCTATCTCATGCTTTTTGTGTTACATTAGCTGTAACCTGGACAATATTGTCAATTGTGACTCAATAAATCAGTGTAGCAAACAGCAGACTTGTGAAGAAAAGTTCAGATGTAGAAAGTGAAACAAATGGGATGGAGAATGGTGATTTCATGTTTGTCCATCATTCTTCTCCACAGATTTAGAGTTACTGAGAGGGAGAATATAGGAATATTTTAAAACCTTATTTAGATAATTCTTTTTCAGAAATTTAAATTTTTATTTAGCACCATCGTAGCAGAGGTTGAGATACTGTGTTGTAACCAGAAACCTTTTCAATATATTTTAAATTTGTATAGAGCCTTTTGAATGAGTTTTAAAGATTGATATCATCTTAAAAAGCTGGAAATAATCTCAGTATATGATTCCTTAATTTGCATTATATCACAGTGCTTACATTTGCATCAGAGATGGGAGCATGGTGACTGTGATTTTGGGAAGTGAAGTCATCTTTTACAATTACAATATAGCATGCATTTTGAAGGTATAAGTGTAAATTATGCTGCCATTTTTTTTTCCAAGAAGGAAGGAAAATTTTGTGGAATTCTTTACTGTTTCTTTTATTATACCAGACCTTGCTATTTGCTGTCTAAAAATCTCCATTTTTAAGTGATTCTTCTCCTAAAGTGAGTTAGATTAAACATTCTTACAAAGATTTTATCTTCCACCCTCATACAAAGCTCTACAATGTGAATACAATGATACGATTAGAACAACGTGTTTGCAGGAAAACAAATGCTACTTCCATGATTGTTGCAAGTTTGTAGCCTAGATTCTTACCTTGTAATTATTAGTGAAGATATTTGATTTAGAATCTTTGATTATTGTTTTCAATCACAATTAAGAAAATGTGTATCATTATGCTTCAGATTGAATACCAATAAAACAATGTTCAGGACATTACAAAAAATCTCTACTTTCCTAGGACCCCTCTGAAGGCAGACACAGATTTTTAAGAAAATTTGAGACACAGATTTTCCAAGATGTACTCTTATATTTAGGTTTCTAAACTATTGTAAAAATCTATTTTTACTTATTTCAAAGGAAAACATAAAAGAACTTGGAGCTTGCATAATGAGTTCCATCCCTCTGGAAAAGATAACATTGATAGTGAATTAATAGTTCATTTGTTCACCATGTTTTGTTTGGTTTTCTTGCTCTTAAATAGTTCACATCACCGCCGTGAAGTAGCAAGTGAATTATTTTAATTGTGTACCAATAAGAGATTAACAAAGTCCAGTTGATATTTTACCTCCCACCCTGGTTTACCACCACATTAGAACTCATAACATTAAATTTTATCTCCTCTGTAAATTCTAGGAATGTTTTTCAGCTGTGAGATTGTGCTGAAGATTAGAAGGAGTTGTAAACCACTTGGAACATCTTTCCTGTGTTCTTATGCCTCCCGGAAGCCTTCCGGAGTGGGTTGACCCTGGCTAGATTCCAGGCGCCCACCAAAGCCACTCTCTCACTCCCCTCTGCAGCTGGACAGATGAGAGAAGATACAACAAGGGATTCATGAGTTGAGACAAGGACGGGGAGAGATCACTCACTGATTACTGTCACAGGTAAAACAGGCTCAAATTAGAGACATTAATTGAACTTATTACTAACAAAATCAGAGCTGGGTAATGAGAAGTTAAATAAAACCTTTTAAACACTGCTTTTCTTTCTTCCACTGTTCCCTCCTTCCCACCTCTACCTCCTACCCCAGCGGTGAAAGGAGACAGGGAATGGGGGTTATGGTCAGTTCATCATCCATGGCTTCTTCCGCTGCTCAGGGAGAGGAATCCTTCCCTTGCTTTAACATGGGGTTCCCCCCCAGAGGGAGACAGCTCTCCATGAACTTCTTCAATGCAAGTCCATCCCACAGGCAACAGTTGTCCACAGACTGCTGCAGCGTGGGTCACTCTTCCACGGGGTGCAGTCCTTCAAGGCCAAGCTGCTCCAGCGCGGGAGCAGGGCCCCTCCCTCCACGGGCTTCCCACAGGGTTACTGCCTCCTTTCAGGCATCCACCTGCTCCAGTGTGGGCACCTCCAGGGGCTGTAGGTGGATCTCTGCATCCCCTTGATGAGGGACGAAGCTGACTTTTATTTATGCCTCAACATATGTTATTCCTGTAAGAGCTGTACATGCGCCGGCAGCGCCGTCCCCGGCGGGGCTTTGCCTGGCAGCCAATCAGGGCAGAGAAAGCTTCCACGATCGGGCTGTGACCGACCCCCTGCACTGGCCGGTGGGACAAATGCCCAGATGCCCGAGAAGAATGCCCGCGAAATTGGTCTGGGGGAGGATCCTTAGCACATAAAAGCAATTAACTCCAACACAACAGGCGCCATTTGCTTTTGGGTTATTTGGAGGGAGGGGGGGCTCGCCCATAAGGTCAACTTGGCCTCCCCCTTCGCTTCTTTTCTTCCCTGTGGTCCTGCTTTCCTCCCTGTGCCTGCTTTTCTGTGCTTTGCTGTTTCTGTGATCCAGCTCGTCACCGCGAAGACCTCGTCCTCCGCAGCTGCTGCCGCCTGCACGCAGTTGCAGCCCGCAGCCGCCGTCCTCAGCCGCGCCCCGACTCTGAGAACCTGCAGCTGCTCCAGGAGCACGCCTGTAACCACAGCAGCCTGTTCTCCGCCGACGGAAGGGACACGCAGCCTGCTGCTGTTTGGAAATTGTGCCCAGACCGCCACGGGAGCTATGCAGCACTCACGCTCCGTCTGCTGAGCTGGCGCCGACAAAGCGCTCAGGATTCCTTGTGGTAGCGCTGTCCTGTCTTCTGTTCCTTCCTGTTTATCTCTGTTTTCCCTCTCTACTCTCTTTTCTATCCCCCTTTGGTAGGAGCACTTACCCTTTTCTATCAATAAACGGTTCTCAGATACGATATTGCCGCGCTTGCGCTTTATTTTCGTCCGAGAAATCTATCAAGAAGAATCCTTCCCGACTCCCCGTTTTGTAGCGGAACAGGACACTCGTGGATCCCCATGTGCTGCGGGGGCACAGCTGCCTCACCATGGGCTGCATCACAGGCTGCCGGGGAATCTCAGCTCCGGTGCCTGGAGCACCTCCTGGCCCTCCTTCTCTACCCTTGCTGTCTGCAGAGTTGTTCCTCTCGCATGTTCTCACTCCTCTCTTGTGTGTCTGCAATTACAACTGCACAATAACTTTTCTTCATCTTAAATCTGTTATGACAGATAACACAGAGGTGTTACCACCATTTCTAATTGGCCCAGCCTTGTTCAGCAGCACATCTGTCTTTGGAGCTGCCGGGGGCTGGCTCTGCCACACATGGAGGAAGCTTCCAGCAGCTTCTCATAGAAACCACCCCTGTAGCCCTACTGCGACCAAAACCAGGCCAAGCAAACACTTCCTCAGGAAGGCCTGAAAAAAAAAAAAAGGTTCTAGAATGTTTAGGTTAACTTATTTATTCAATGCTTAGGGATGTCATGTGCCCCCAGATATAAACAGATAGGGCACATCAAGCATGTATTTGATCATGTATTTTAAGAAGCACTCTCGTATTCATAGCAGGCATTTGAAGTTTCAACAGTAAAATAGGTAAAATTAGAAGTAAGGTATGCAATACTGCTCGATAAGGTGATTTATTTCTGATTGCTCTAACTGGACAAAACTTGAAATGTTTCTCTAGTCCACTGACTACAGTGGGACTGATGTAAGACATGCAAACTGGGTTCTGGCTGAACAGCATAACAGTAAAAAAAAGAATTGAATGATAAAATAAAACATAATGTAAATTTATAGTGAAAACCAAAATATATTAAATGCATGCATCTACATAAGGTAGCATTACAGCCATTTACCTGATTTAAAGGTGATCAACAACCAACAACATGTGATCTGTAAAATAATTCAAGTATTAGTTTTCTCTCTTTCTCTTTTTTTTTTTTTTTTTTTTTTCTGATTTAGGTGGGGTTTTTATTACCTGAAATTGTATGATTTTGGTTTTCATTGACTCAATGGCATTTATTTCCATAGCCAGACTAATAATTCAGGTAACAAGTGGCTCATGGACTTGGAAACAACTAAAGTTTTTTGTTTCTAAATTGCTGGCATGTCTCTCTCTCTTCTAAATATAATGGCAAAATATTTGGCACTCAAGAGAAATGCATAAACTAGATGCATCTGGTTTACCAGAAGTCATAAGTGAGATGACCAAGAAAACACAAAGCCATCCCCTTTCCTCTAAGCTCTCAAACCCCTGATCCAGTAATTAATTTATTCTAAACTCAATTCAAAATTTTCAGGACTTTCTCAGAGGTAAGAAGGGAAAGTTATTTTTCTTTTTTTAAATTCAGCATTGTCATAGTTAGAATTTGGATAAATATTTATGAAAGTGGTAGAATAAGCATGATAGAATATTTCCTGAAAATACATACTCTTATATTCATACACAATTAGATGTGTGTGCAGTGCTTGTCCAAGAAACAAAAAAAGACAGTCTTGAAAGCTGTTTTTTAATTCCTTTCTGTTTTTTTCCAAGCTGCTGGCAGCAGAGGATATGATTGAAATCTTGCTGTACTGCTGGGTAAAGCACCTACAATAAATATCTAATTTACTTCATCTTTGGTTGTAAATTAGAAGGGATTCTACTGTGGGTTCAGTCATGCACACATATTTATTTCTTAATTAAAACTATGAAATTCTGAAATACTACTGAGGTATCAGCCGAGACTGCAATAGCCCCAAATCTGACTTTTCAGTCCTCTGTCCACAGTCAGGTTAGTTCAGGGATATAGAAGTTCTTGTGCTGTTAAGCTGTGTTTTTGTCACAAATCCACCTGAGTCCCTTGTTGGATTATCTGCTTGTGTGGATTTTCTCTCTCAATTCAACCCGAAGGTTTGAAAATCTCTGGAATTTGATATTAGCTGTGAATGGTTTTGGAAATTTATATTTAAAATATGCCTGCCACATACTTGCTTGTGGCAATCTCTTTTAAGAAGAAATTCCCTAGTCAGTCAAGATCCAGAGGAAAATAATTAGTAGTGTAGTAACACTGGTGTAAGGCATCACTTATATTTTTGACATGTGTAGCGGCAGGACTGCTGCACAGCCTCCTGTGGGCTCCAGAAATTTGCTCACAAAGTAAGGTGCCCTCCCTGTAGTTCCTCATGCATCTATGCAGAAAAAAATTTCCACTAAAGATATTCCTGCATTTCTCTCACAGAACTGAGAAATCATTTTGTCATATGAAAATTTGTCAGACTGTATCTGTAAATTTTCTGTGTTTGGAAAATAAATTGTAAGTCTAGCCACCATTAACATCCACAAATTTAGCAGTAGAGAATATTTTACTACCTGATCTGAATATATCAGTTCTAAAGTGGTTCCTTCACTGATGCTGTAAAACACCTTCACCCCTAGAAGTTCTTTCTAGCTACTACTCTGATGTTGTTTATATTGATTTTCTGTGGTGGTGTAGAGATGGAAGGAAGGGTGCTGCTGATTTCCTATTGTATCTGCACTACTTGGGTTACCCACGGCAGTGTGGATATTTATAAATGTTCACAGGCACGTGGTCATTGCATTATTCCAATGTTGTTACCTTTACTTTTTTATTTATGCTGATATTTTGACCAGAACTTTTATACTTGTACGCTAAAAATGAATCAAGTGAGGGGTACTGCTGAGGTAATACATTTGTCACGGTACTTTTAGAGGAGTTACTGACTACTACAATTAGTAGTTTTAGGGCAAATAGAGTTTTAAATTTTTTTGAAAGTGTGGAGCATATCCAGCAAGTCCTCCTTTGGTTTCATAAAGTGCATGCAGCTCGCAAATTATTGAGTCTGAAAAAAGATACCCAGAAGATATAGTAGATGAGAGAGGGAGGGAAGTGAGTACTTTGAGTAATAGTTTAGAGATGTAGCACAGAAATCCTTATTAACATGAAGCATAACATGTTGCTCCTTGCATCTGTGGCAAATACGCGGTTTAATAGTGAACTCAGTAACAGGAGCACCTATCAATGTGGTTTATCAAGAGTGGCCAACATTAATTTGGTTAATTAGTGACTAACACTGGAGAGTTTAACTTTGAAGTATTACATTCAATGAGGCCCTCTTACCTAACACTGGAACAAAGACTTTCTAAGAGTTAATTCCTCGGCGATAGCAAATCAGCACAGGCATCATTTGTATTTCTTAGAGACTAGACACCAACTTCTAAGAGGGATGCTCAAAACCCCTCAAAGCATAGTGCCTGGAAAGCTTTAAGTGCACAGAAGATAGTAAGAGAAGGCTTTAAAAGGGCAGCTGAACACTGAGTGGGAATAAAGAACAGATGAAGTGGTGAAAAGGTGAAGCAGCTGGTTTCATTTCTTTTTTGCAGTCAGTTTTGGGATGAGAGTGAGATTTCAGCTTGCTGGTGGATCTGTTTCTTTGTGGCTGCTGTATGTTGTCTGTGTCATGTTTTGTCTCCATGGTGTTAAAATAATAATTCGTCAGTTCTTTGATAAAGAAGTGAGATGGAAACCAATGGAATAGAGGAAATGCGTTAATTTTTGCTGATGGTTAGGTATATAGTTGTTTTCTCTGGGGTGCCAGTGTTGTTTTCTTGAAAGTTTATATGCTGTTGTCTGGGTTTGTTTTCTCTCTGAATTCCTTTCCCTTTGCTAGGACTCAGATGCTTTATCTGAAGGTAAGTGTTGCTTCCTTCTTTTCCAGGCTTCTGAAAGAGATAGAGAAAAGTATGAGGATTCAAGGCAGTGCCATTTAAGTTTCTAAACTTAATAAGTAGAGAGAAGAGATCTCGCTGCTTTTTTGTGTCTTCCACTATCCTGCTCATAATTCTGTTGCACAGACAGTCTGTGATGAGAATATACCACTTTACATTCATCTTTTATTTTTTCTTGTATCTCTGTGTATTGTTTTTCAGAAAGAAGATGAGGGTGTATGAAGCTAAATCATTTAGGAAAATGGATATTTGTAAGAATACTTTGTGCTTGTTAGGAAATCTGTACAGTTCTTACGATTCTTGGTTTTTGGAGGGTATTAGGGTGTTGGTTTCTGTTGTTGTTGTTGTTTGGGTTTTTTGCATTGGGTTTTTTTTTTTGTTTATTTGGGGTTTTTTGAGTGTGTGTTCCATGAAAAAATTTTGAGCAGTCAGTCCAGGTAATGCATTTTAAAATTATTAAAACATACCTTATAAATAATAAACCTACCTTCCACAGCTGTGGACATTAATCACCCTGAAATGCCAGTGATTTTTACATGTTGCAGTGGGTTTTAAGTTGACTCTATACATCAGGATGAGGGGAAAATATTTTAGAAAGGTGCTGTTTTAGCACTTTTAATATCTTGGCTACAACACCAAAGTTAATGAAAAACAAAGTAAGTTGAGATGGTGTTTGCAATGTATTACAAACAAAAAACTTGGTATTTTGCTGCTTTCCCCTTTCCAGTTATCTGCTGGATGGCTGTAAACTATATTAGCTCAGAACCAAGCAATCAAAGGTGGTTTGATCAAATGAAGTTACTTTAATATAATTAATATTCACTAAATAGAGCCATAACTGAGGGATTAACTTAAAAATGCCTTCCATGCTCTTGTACCTATAGGTGGTTTGTAATTTGTGCCTCCTGCAATCATGTGGCTTTCTTCAAATTGGGGGTTACTTAGAAACATGCAGTGCATTTTAATGCTGCTGGTACCAATTCACATGCTCTATAAGGCTTTCTTTCTTTTTCTTTTCTGTTTTCTTGTTGTTTTTTTGGGGTTTTTTTTTGTTTCTTTGTTTTGTTTTTTTTTTTGTGAGGATGTCTTTTTTACTTGGTTTATACTTTTGATCTTTCCTTTTATTTTGAAACATTTTTCTGGATTTATTTATTCACTTGATTTGCTTCTTATCAGGATTTGAAAGGGGTCAGGGATAGAGTAGGTAAGAAAGGGGGAAAAATATTAGTATATGTGAGAGAACTGTATTCTCTCTTACTATTTTCTGTAGAAGATGTCCATTGATGGTTAACTAACTCTTAGGTACGGCGTGACTCTTTGCTATTGCAAAACATGTCAAAACTATGTTACAAAAAATTTTGAGTCATATTGTTTATACAATTTTACGAATCTCTCAGTGAGTGTACTTCAGATGTGAATTTTGTAAGGAAAGACAAAAATAATTGCTTCCTTGTAAAATTCTGTATTTCTTTTCAATGAAGTTGTCATGGTTTAGCCCTAGCCAGCACCCCCACAACCACTCACTCCCCCACCAGCAGGTTCAGGGAGAAAATGGGTAGGGTAAAAGCCAGAGAACTCATGGGTTGAGATAAAGACAGTTTAATAGGGAAAGCAAAAGCAATGCAGACAAGAAAAGCAAAATGAGGAATTAATTTACTGCTTCCCGCGGCAGTCAGGTGTTCGGCCATCTCCAGGAGAGCAGGGCCCTATCACAGGTAACAGTGACTGCAAATATCATCACTAGAAATGTTCCTCCACTTCTCCTTCTTCCCCCTGCTGTATACACTGATATATAATGACATCATATGGTCTGGAATATCCCTTTGGTCAGTTGGGGTCACCTGTCCTGGCTGTGTCTCCTCCCACCCTCCCAGGCACCCCCAACTTCCTCACCAGCATGGCCGGTCCGAAAAGCAGAAAAGGCCTTGGCTCTGTGTAAGCCCTGCTCAGCAATAACAAAAACATCTCTGTATTATCAACCCTGTGTTCAGCACAAATCCAAAACACAGCCCCAGTCCAGCCACTGGGAAGGAAATCAACTCTACCACAGCCAAAACCAGCAGAGAAGTCCTTACTGATTTATCTTGTGGACAAACTGTCGTTTGCTTTGTTTGCACACTTTGTGTTTATATAAATACAGTGTGTTTGCAGATCTGATCTGAAGTAGTCCATCATGCATGAGAATAAATCCTACATTAAATGAAATCTTTCAACAAAGGAACCTTATGAAATATAGGAGAAATTTCATAAATTGCTGTTTGTTTTTTCTGAATAAATAAAATAGTTTTTGTTCTCTTACATCACTCCAGAAGAAACTTGTTAAATTCTTAGGATATCAGAATGATGTTGGTTGGTTAGTGGGTTTGATTCGGTTCAATTTTGGTTTTTCTTTTTTTGCTTGAGGTTGAGTTTGTCTGGTAAGGCACTGCTATCTTATTCTGGCTAGATTTGTTCTGCATTCATTTCTGAGAAGCAAAAGAACTCCTAGGTGGACCAGACTGCACCTAAATAAAAAGTATTTAAAAAAAAAGAAAGTATAAATAAAACAGGAAAAACATCCCTTTCTTTCTCTGCAAGGTCAAATGCTTAATCCTTTTTCTCAGATTATACAAATTCATCAGTGCCCAGCGGGCCTGCCTGTCATTGCCCTGAACCTTGCACAGTCACTTAGCTGGTACAAAATAAGTGGAAAGACATGTAAAATGCTATCAAATCAGAAGGGTTTTCTTTTACATCAATTCTATAGCAGCATAAAGGACTACATAAATTACAGCAGAAAGGGAGGGTTTTTTCATCGTGGCACTGGATGCAAGGTAGACCCTTGGTATAAATTCAGCAGTTCCTTTCCATTTTTGTTTGTTTGTATGAAAGACTTGAGGTTTTCAGAAGAAACACTAATCTGAAGTGTTAGAACCTGCAAGGCTCTGTCTGAGTCATTCTGACAGGTGAGAGTAAACAAGTATAAAAATGGAAAGTGTTTCTCTACAGACAGTGGGGGAGTTTCTAGCTAAGTGTGGAAAACAGGGCCATCTTCTGATGCTTGGTAACTATTTAATCTTGAGTTTGGGCTGAACCTGACTTTAGCCAATTTTTTAAATTTGTTAGGTAAATGGGCACTTTTCACAGAGAAAGTCCTAGATGACTGAACTCTACAATCAAAACCTCTGGTGAACTAACTTGTCTAAAAAGATTTCTTTTAACACAAAATTCCTTCTTTATCATTGCAAAAGTGATAATAAAGTGTTGTAATTACTTCATATAAAACTAGATATTTCTAATTAATTTATGATTTTTTTTTTCTCTTAAATATCCTGGACAATCTTTCCTTGCAAGTAGAAGAAATCACTGAATTGTTAGGGTTGTAAGGGACCTCTGGAGATCACCCAGTCCAACCCTATGGCAGAGGCAAGGTCAGCTAGATTGGGTTGAGCAGAAATGTGTCCAGGTGGGGTTTGAATGAGAGAGGGAGACCTCCCTGGGCAGCCTGTTCCAGTGCCCTGATACCCCCAGTGTAAAGTTCTTACTCATGCTGAGGTGGAACTTCTTGTGTTTTAGTTCATGGCCATTGCTCCTAGTCCTGTCACTGGGCACCACTGAAAAGAGTCTCTTTTCTCTTGCCACCTGCCTTGGAGATATTTATATGCATTAAAGAGATCCCCTCTGTCTTCTTTTGTCCAGACTAAACAGGTTCAGCTCCTGCAGTCTCTCCTCGTAAGAGAGATGCTCCAGACCCCTTGTCATCTGGACCCTCTCCTGTAGCTCCTTATCTTTCTTGAACTGTGAATACCTGAACTGAACAGAAGGCACTAGGTGCAGCCTCACCAGGGCCTAGTAGAGAGGCAGGATCACCTCTCTTGACCTGCTGGACACGTGCTTCCTGATGCGCCCAGGATACTAGTGGAACTGAGAGAAGAGTCATAATTGTGCTCATCTTACCAATTTTGCTTTTCTTTTTCTTTGTAGTGTCCAAATCATAAATCTATTCCCCTTATTCTATGTAACTTGTAATCTTGATACGCAGGAGAAGCAAAATGTACCTTGCAAATCAATTGTCAGCCAAAGTGAAGTGGAAAGGCAGATCCCCCAAATGTGCTTGGGTCCTTGACCTGCTTTGATTGATGGATACGCATGACTGATGCAGTGGCAGGCTCAGAAAGCCACAAAGTAGTTTTATTTAACCAGGGAATTGTCTGTGTCTGAGAGTGCTACTTATGTGGGGTGTGTCTGTGAATAAATATTTTTCAATTTTGTATGTCAGTGGTGCCTCTCCAGCTGAGCTGAATCTCTTGCCAGGAGCAGTGCTGAACAGAATGTTGAAGGGGGTGTCTCCTGGGCGTAGGAAGGGCTGACGGAAATTCGCTTGAACACATAACCTGACCAAACTCAGTGTTTGTAAAAATAAACAAAAAACCAGCCTTGTTTGAAGGACAGTATTGTGCTTATGTTTTCTAACAAATGAGGTAGCTCCTACTCCCTCTATTACAGTGTGGCTTTTTTTTAGATTTTGGGGGTTTTGGGTTTTTTAAGGAGATCCATCAGGCTCCATCTTTTGTCCATTAGGCTGTGGAAAGCTAACTGGACACCGTTTGAGCATTTTGTTTGGAAAGAGTAGATTTCTCCCAGTAGTGGATTCTGTGGCATTATCCTAGCTAATCTCAAAAAAATCCCTTTCCTCTTGTACATGCTGCATGGTGGTATTTCAGGCTTATCCTGTACCATTAAGGTGGTTAGGGTACCTGCTAGTGAAAAGTAGCATTCGGAGGCTTCAGTAACCCAAGAGGAAAGAGGCAGTGAAACTGAAGAGAGAAACAAAACCATTCATTATCACAGCATTTAAAATATAGCAGTTGAGTTCTTAAAATATTGAAGCATTTTAGATAGCTGCTGCACCTCAGCTATGAAATACTGCTCCTTGACTGAAATGTGATAACTGTGTGAGAACTGTTAAACTAATGTAGGCTGGCAAGTTTTGTACAAGGGTATTTTTACTTTATAAGGTATGTTTGGAGTTGCTTTTGGTTATTATCTTCTGTCTTCGGGTAAGTCTTTTAGACATGCACTTACGATGTAGCTAAGGGGAGGTTTAACTGAAGTGCTTTTTTATTTCAGGAAATTAATGCTTGCTCAGCTTAATCCTTTCTCTACTTCACTGTATGTCTGCAATATACTTAAGAGGCTAATAGTTTAATGCCTCATATTTTATGGGTATTTTGATGATGTTTCAAAGTGTTACCATTTGAAATACCTTAGTAACACTTATTATTCATGATGTTTGAATGAAAATATACAGGTAAGGGTAAGTCCATGACAGAGCTGCCATTGCAGCTCTTTTCTGAATATTTTCCTCAGGATCTGGATAAATATCTTTTTCTCCAAAAAATCTTCTCCATGCTGATTGTGATTAGTGTCCTCATAGGAAGTAATTCCCTCATCTGTAGCTCCTAATTCTGCAGTCGCCAGCATCTGCAGTGTGTGGAAATGTTGTGCTAGTGTTGGCTGTCATGTCACCTTTTGCACCTCTTCCAATACTCTCACCTTTTCTCATTATCTTCTGCTGTCTCCACAGCCTGTTTGGATTTTTCATTGGCTACCTTTTACCCTGCTGCTGCCTCTCAGACCTGCCTGTGCTCTGCTCACATATCACTTTATTGTCTCAGTATTGAGCATCATTTGGAAAGTGCAATGCTGTCTAAAGTTATAGTCTTCACTGGCCAATCTATCAGGATGAGGGATAAAGATTGCTTGGCAAAAGCTGTGACCTTTATAATGATAAATACGTTGTCCTATTCATCACAATAAATATAAAGCATTGTCCTGATAGGACAATGCATCCTCTATGAAGAGTACTGTTATTCTTTGCCATTTCTATGTGTGCAGGGCCTTTTTTTAAGAATTAAATGGAAATAAACACAAGCATGAAGGCTGAATAAGACAGATTAATGTAATTTAAGATATGTAATTAAAATGCCATAGACAGGAAATTTATTTCTATTAAAATAATTTTAGAAAGCGTTTTTCTATACTAAAGAGATAATTTGTATTTTTATGGCTTGATTAATACACTGTGATGAAATTCTAAAGCTGCAAAGCATTAATTGTCATAGAACTAAGACTAAAGTCTGATATTTTAATTCTAATGGGTTCACAGCAGTTTAATGGTGTTCAGTTCTGCATATTTCTGTGTGTTTTAAGCAGCAGAAAAAATTCTTTGATATTAACAAAGATAAATTGTTTTAAATTTCAGCATGTTTGATGTGTAGGGTACTGGACTGTGACTTAGAATATCTGGAGCCCAATTTTGGCACCTTTTCACTATTCTCTAACATGATCTGCACCAATTTCTAACCTTCACTTTATTTTGAGTCTTTTCTATAGTTTCAATGGGCTCTATGGTTGTTGTCCTTTCAACCTGTTTATAAGATTTCAACCACCTTAGGGTCCAGATCTTGGCACCTTTTAGGAATATGAGAAAAAATAATAAATATTATATAAAAATATGATTTTGTATATAAATAGGATACTGATAATCTATTCACTATCTACTCATGATACTTCTCTTTTCTTTAGCCCCCAATTTTATGTCCTTAATGTTTATGCTATGCCGTTTAAATGTTTTGCAGACATCTTTCCCATCAAGAGAGAAGGAAATATCCTGCAGATGGAATTTTGGTTTTGACAGTGAAATTCAAACTTTTTGTAAGATTCAAAACCAAAAATGAATCACTGAACAATAAACTTTATATTTACTGACGGTTGAATATCTACCACAACATACTTCTGTTCATGACTAAAAATGGCAATTTTATGCTGTGGAAAACCAGTCACCCCCAACATTCCTACGACTTTGTACTTTGAAAGTAACCCAAGGATCAGATTTTAAGCCTGCAATTAGTAAGTATTTTCTGGGGTCTATGCACTGAAGATAGAGGTGCTTCATAGTAAAGAAAACAGAATTCATGTATATGATGAAGGAATTGTGGGCTGAAATCTAATCAGTAACAGTGTAATGGAGGTTAGACTAGATTGTAACATTGTTTTATTCTGATTTTAAAAATTTAGTAACCAAGCTGATTATATCTTCTTTTGTGCTCAAAGAAACATCACTTTATGATCCCTTGCTTTTGAAATGAAGTATTAAAAGGTTTCTAGTGCACTTAAAATACAGGAAACTTTAAGAGTAGGAATTGTTTTTTGTTTCTTTTTCTCCTAGTATACATGCTATGCAAAGTTATCGGCTTCCAGGTGTAATGATTGGAATTCATTCTTTTTTATGGTTTCAACCCAAATTTGTCAAGTGGACCTTTGTGGTATTATGAAATAGTGTAATGGTATTTTCTTTTTACTTCATAAGTTTTATTTTCCTGCCTCAACCATCCCACTTGCAACAAAAATTATTGGGGGAAAAGACATGGGTTTTTTCAATGTTATTTTTCCTCTTAATAGTAGTGGGATATGTTAGGGTTTGGGGGGTGGTTTGGGTTTTTTTTGGAAAAAGAAAATAACATTTAAAACAGGCTAGAGGTCCCTGAGATGCTTTTATTTGTAGTAGTTTACTCTAAATTTGGAAACAGGAGGCTGTAGCCTCCATTTGTCTTTTTCTTTAAATAAATGGCTTTCCAAGCTTTGTTTTTACTGCTTAAAAGTGTGGAAGTATTTAATGTTCACTTAAAACTTGCTTCAGGCAGTGTCTGTGAGTTTTTCTGCTCATGTAAAGAACAACAGAGTATTTCAAACCAGCAGTGTTGTTGTAGTGTTTGATACAAAAACATTTCAGCTACATGTATTTCTATCTATATATCTTCAGTTTCCCCTGGAGCTTCCATCAGATAAGTAATGTTTGGGATAAATTTAGATGGAAGAATAATAACAACTCAAAAAAGTATAGTTTACATTTTTGAGCAAACCCAGTTGTGTTTGGTCCTTAAAGATTTAATTAACTCTGATTTTCTTTGAAATTAGGAACAAATTGTGGGAAGATTTTCCTGACAGCTATTTAATGACATAAGTCTGTCCTTTGGCATTATTCAGAAATATTTTATAACTGAATTGCTCTGATGTGTTTTCTTTTCTCTTATACCTCAACATTTTACCAGAAAAAGAGCTTTCAGGTTAATGAAAAATATTCCAGTGTGTTACCAGTCTCTTCTTAACACAGATGTGTTCAAATTATGAAAATGGTTTACTAAGAGGGTTTATCTGGAGCTACTATCAGTTTGATGAAGGCTGAACAGAATACAGCTTCAGGCATAAACACTCAATTACCTGAGCAGCCTTTTTCCACTATTATTTTCAATTTGAGCCAGAAACCCTGTCCCTGATAACTCATAACCCATCACCCAGTTTCTTTGGTTATACTGACCCGAGGGTAGAAATCAAATCTGTGCTGAAAAGTTAAAGAAAATACAAAAAATACTCTTTTTGATTTGTATGTAATCCAGGAAAATTTTCTCACTCTGCTGGGACTTCATTGCTATGAACTTTTGACCAAATTTATCAGGCTGATGAAGATTTGGTAAAGCTTTAGAGAGTACCATTAAATTCCATACCCATGGAAATTAAAATTACTTTCGTGTCTTGCACAGAAAGTGAATGCAAAGTTGATAATAAAAGTGCCTTCTATTAAAGAAGATTGCTTATGTCAAAAATGTGCATTTTAATCTGTCTGCCTTTGAGCCCATTACGTTTTATCAAACTAGAATATATTGGAAGCTAAGGAAAAAATGAATTTTAAAAATGAAGCCTAACACTGAGATAATGTGCAAAAATGGTAGCCAAGATGAATCTATGCAGAAGTTGTGAGTTCCAGAGCCAAATAAAAATGGTTTAAGGTTAGAAAATTATTTGAAGGAAAATGATTAAGTGTTAAAGATGGGGAGATTTGAAATTAATTTAAGTGATTTCACATTATTGAAATCTGCTACCTGGATTGCGCTTCCTCATAGGTGTGGTAACAGAATTAGAAGCAAAGGAAAGCATATATCCAATCAGGAATAACTTTTCTCTGTGTTTGGTTTCACTTGCGGTTTTGGCTCATATCATGCACAAAGCCCCATCCAACATGGCCTTGAACACTTCCAGGGATGGGGCAGCTACAGCTTCTCTTGGCAACCTGTTCTGGTGCCTCACCACCCTCAAAGGAAAGAATTTATCCCTAATATCTAATCTAAACCTATTCTCTTTCAATCCTTTCCTCCTTGTCCTGTAACTACATGTCCCTATGAAAAGCCCCTCTCCATCATTCTTGGCTCCTGTTTCTCAGATCTCAGATAAAAAGAAATAATAGATAATTTCCTTGCTTGTTCTAACAATTTTTGTGGGGTTTTTTTGTTCAAAAAAACCCTCCATGACTATTGCTACTGCACCCCTCCATCCCCCCAAAAAAAGGTTTTGAAGGAAAATGATATTGTTTCAAGGAAACAGATTTAGGAAGTAAACAATGACAGGAACAGATATAAGCAACCAGAATTCTTTGCCCATTATGCCACGAAGAATATAAAGTTTCGTCTGTTAAAATAGAAGTAGTACACGATTGTTGTCCCCTTCTCTCCCCAAGGCAGAAGGTATTGATATCTGTGTATGTGCACACAGTATACATTCTAAAGCAAAACAAAAAACCCTCTTTCTATACCAGAATCTTCTTAGAAAATAAAAGAGGTAGAAAAAAATCAGAAGAGTAAAAATAGGATGAATTCACACTTATTTTGAGATTTTTTCTCCTTCATCAGTTGGACAATACTTTTGCATAGGTTGAGTAAATACACACAAAAATAAGAAATAGGTCTTTTTATGAATCTTTGATTCTTCAAACAGAGACAGCGTGAATGGGAGACTTAAAGCCATATTTCATTTGCTGGTAGAATTCACTCATGTTTTAGAATACTATGACTTGTGATAAAAATCAGTTCTTTGCATCTTCTGTATTGCAGAAGGTGGGAAATTCCTCTTAAATCCAGAGCATCATTTGCTGAGTTTAGGTTTGTGTTGGACGCCACTGTTCTTGGAAACTGTTTTTCATGTTGCACTCATAGTCATTTTATGGGTAGCTTGTTTTTTATCCCAGATGGTTTAATAACATTTCTTTAAATGAGCAATCATCTAAATGTGTTTGAGGAGACTTTGTGAAATAGACTTTTTAAATTTCATTTAAAAAAACCCCATAAGTCTGTGTTACAAGAGATGTAAATTCCCATAATTGTGTCATTTGTTCGCAGTGGAATATATATATTAATTCACCTGTGAGAGCTGAAATGTAGCCATGACTTGCAGTGGAAAATATCTGTGGATTGGCAGAGTGGGAAGAAGGAGATCTGTGAGATAATGAGACCCTGAAGGGGCTTTTGACAGAGAGAGGCATGTGACAGTTAATAAGCATACACTTCGCGTTCCAAAAAGGCTTGGATATAATCTGTAATATGCTTCATGTTTCTCTGAGAAACCACTTCATACTATGATTTGTTTATTTATGGTTATGGTAATTAATATTTATACATAGCATGGGTAAAACAAACAATCTTTTTTGACTCTTCAGAAATGGAATTGATTTCCCCCTAAAATAGAATTGAGTCAATAAAGAGGAAATCTTACATTTTTGGCAGGTCTGCTAAATCCTCAGAATGCTATAGATGTGTATGACCTGGATAAAAATAGTAAGTGTATATATAGTTTTTATCACTTAAGTCCTTTGAGCATCTCCCAGAGATAAGAAACATTTGTCACATTTTTGAAGGGGTTTTCATTGACAAAGGCTTCAATCATGCAGAAAGCTGTTTTCAGATTTCCATAAAACAAAGAGGACACCATTTACATGATAAATTGCTCCTAGACAACAATCTTAGCTGACTACCCAAGTGCTACCCTGTGATTCTGTTATCACTGATTTGTCCTTCAGTTTTCCACAGAATGAAAATGAAGGACTTGCAACTAATTGTGCCATGAAAACAGAGCTAATTTGTTCATACTGAGAGAAAAAAAAAAAAAAAAAAGATTCTAAGCCATTAGGGTAGAGTGTAAATCATATCATCTGCAATAACAAAGCATTATTAATGGCCATAGTGTCCTACAAAGAGTCAGAGACTGATATTTTGTAGTAAAATTACTTCTTGAAAGGTCTAACACATTTTTTAAAAGCATGAAGCCATGTATTTCTAAATGTCTCTGAAAATTACGTGTCTTCCAACAAGAGCTATGAGTCTCTGTTATTTTTTATCAGTACCAGTCAAGAGGAGGAAATAAAGTTAATATATATAAAAATATATTCTGGACTCCTGTTATTACCAAATTTTATTCCCATGAAGATATCTAGTTTCTAATATTTTTTTAGTTTTAATCTATCAAAATGCAAAACAAGATGGTAATGGATACTTTAACTAGTGTCACACTGAACTACTTAGACTGCTCTGAGTACTCTGTTTTATCTATTCTCACCCAGAGTGACAGTTCAGAATACAACATTTCTTACCAAAGGAGAAAACCTGACCTCAACAGAGAGTTCAAGAATTCTCTTCTTAAAGATGCCCTTTTTTTTTTTCCAAAACCATTTTGGAATAAGATTAAGGGAGGTGGGACACCAGTGTAGATACTTTTAGCTATTTTGTTTGCTGTGAAATATATTTTGTGTAAGTGAATATTGTCCCTAATGTTAGCTGTGCCTTTTGTTCTATGATTATCTGCTCTTACCCTTTCATCTTCCACATTTTTATTTTCAGGAGATGGTTTGTTGTTGTGATTTTTATTTAAAATAAAAGCAAGCTATTTCCTGCATTCTTAACTACCATCTTTTTTGGTGTTTGCAGTTTCTGTTGTTATTGTAAGTAACCTTTTGATTAAGAAATAACATTAGGAAAATAAGTTTGAAGATGAGGAAATACTGCTTTTAACTTTGAGTTGATCAGTGTAGTTTAGGTCTGTATAGTCTTGGTTTTAAATTAGACTTGGGTTCAATTGCTGACCAAAAGATTTTGAAACAGATTGATGTTGTGATCTTGTCTCAATGAGAAAATGGTAGAAAATAAATATAATGGAAGCGGGAGAACTAAAATTAGAAAGAAAAATGTCATTTCATAACTTTGTGTTCCAAACAACTGGTTCCAAGTCATTTGCTCATATTCCAGTCTATCTCACTACACTCACTAAGCAGCTACTACAGCCTAGATGTCATCAGAACTATAGACCTTGAGAAGTAGTAGTTGCAAGAGTAGCAGGATAAAGCCATAATTGATATTTTACTGGCTTTATACTGAAGATTATTTTGTGCATTTTTTTCTTTCAAATTTGTGAAACCTAAGAAGATAATAGTCCCTTTTTGGACTTTTAAATGAAACAAACACAAATCCAAAGACAAATATAAGAAGGTTAGAGTTTCAGGATTGGTTATTTATATGTCAGCACTTCTAGAGAGATGTGAAAATTGACCTTTCTTGAATTGCATCCAGTAGAAGCAAAACTGCCTCCTTCGCTTGCTAAAATTATTCCATCACTTTATCTTTACATTATGGGATTCAGAAAGGTGTATTCCCTGACTGTGTGACTGTTTAATGTTTTTTGGTTTGGTTTGGTTGGTTTTTTTTGGGGAGAGGGTTGGGGCACAGAGAGAGGGAAACAAGATCCCATTTCATTCTGTCTTCCTCTTACCATTATGAAAGTTTCATAGGAGAGGAAACTTTTTAGAGGCCAGGAGAAATTCTCACTATATGACCAATAGGACTGCAGTTTGATTGTGTGCTTGACCAGGGCTGAGAGATGCATGATGAGAGTTGAACATTTCCAGAGTTTGGATTTTATTTTTTCTTTGTAGGAGTTAGGGGGCTGGAAAATCTGCACTGATGTTCGCAAATCTGTTGACATGATTTTGATTAGGCTATTTTACTTAATTTTCTTTCTTATTTCAATTCGGTGTCACCACATTCCAAATGCTTTTTTATTATTTAAAAGGTCATACTCTATTTTTCTTTGTCTATCACTCCTTATGCTGTTGTCCTACCTACAATGTGATGGTTAGGTCTTCAGATTTGCTCTACATTAAAAAGCAGAAGGAATTAGAAAACTGTAAGTTCTTGATTGTAGTTCTGCCATATATAAAAAGCTTTATGTCTGTGAAAATTTCTGGCATGTTTTTACTCAGATCTATTTGGAAATGTATCGCTAGAATTGAAAGTAAGAATATGCTGCACTATAGATATAAAAAGAAGAGGTTTAGGGGTAAAAACACAAATTAAAAGAATGAAGAGACAGCAGAGAGTTCTAAGGAAATAGAATACTCATATTGTATGGATTTGTTATTTGCCAATAATCTGGGTTCGTGATTCTCAGAATCCTCTGTAGAGCACTTTTATGGAGTCTTAGGAGTTACTTTTCTCAAAATTGTGCAGTAGTGATGAAAAATTGAAATACAAGGTCAACCCACTCTGCAAGGAAATTTCACTTGAGTCTGCTTCAAGGAAAATTGCCACTTTTCCCTTATATATTTGCTGGTTTATGGACATAAAATGAAGTTCACTTCTTGTTCTTTAATATTTTTGTGCTTTGAGGACAGCTGAGTTTATTATGCTGTTGGTACTAAAAATTGGAAGGGAAAGAAAAAAGAATGCAAGCTAAATAGCAAAATTGTCTGGGATCATATAATTTATCTTTCTAAATAATATGTACATAAAACAATCAGATGAGTAGAAATATTACTGAATTAAATAATCTGTTCTTTTAGTGGGGCATAGGAAACAGAATAAATACATGATTTTGAAATTACCTTCTCCACAGAACAATGAGAAAAAGAGGTTCAGCCCTGATGTTAAAATTATTCTCCATAATATTGTGGTGACAGCATTTGTCATGTAACTGCAGGATGTTGCTTTGCAAAATATTTGCAACCAGGACGTGCATATAAATTACTGTATAGCAGCTGCTATATAGGAAGGAGAGGGAGGAAAGCTCCTTGGTTATAGAAGAGATTTCCTTTCTATGCAAATAAAACAGCAGCTGAAATGCATTGTAGAAAAATAGGATTATGATCTTAGTGCAAAGACAGTTTCCTTTCAGGTGAATTAAACCTGATGGTGAGGCATTCAATTATAGAAAAGAATGAATTGTATTGCAGCCTAAGATACACAGGATACCAAAAGGGAAAAACATTATGACACTGGAAGATGATAAGAAACCTCCTTAACAGAAACTTCAAAAATATTTATTTTGTGTAAAAGAAATTAGATGACTAGAGGGGAAATGAATAAATATTGACAGAATGAATGCAGCAGCCATAACTATCAAATGTTTCAATTACCCAGTTTTTCCGGTGTGATAATTTCATTCTGTATGTTAGGCTAGAAAGTTTTCATGGTAAGCTTTTTCATGTTTTGTCTACGATATATTCTTTGAATTGTGTCATCTTAATTGCACATTTCCCTCTTTTCTCTTTTGTTTCTACATTGTTCTTCCATACCAATACTCAT
Organism: Corvus cornix cornix; assembly: GCF_000738735.6. Taxonomy (NCBI): domain Eukaryota; kingdom Metazoa; phylum Chordata; class Aves; order Passeriformes; family Corvidae; genus Corvus; species Corvus cornix. Next base: position 8,989,817 of record NC_046334.1, on the reverse strand, counting down.
ATTGGAAAATAATGCTTAACTTTGTTGTTTACTGTGAAATTAGAGAAAATTTCCTGTCCTTTAATTTTCACAATACGTGGAAAATTTGCATTGGTGCTGAAAAATATAGTGAGACAATACCTATTACTGTTTCTTTGTAATGTAGAATCAAGAGATGGCACTGTTTAGATTAAAACAAACAATTGAAAAAAATCAAAAATCTGAAACCTGAAGGGCTGTTTATTTCAGTTGCTGAGAATGTGGCCACGCAACCTCACTGCCAGTAGTGGCAGTTTCACTAACAGAAGTAGGATTTGCTCTAACCTGTTTTCAAGCATTCCCCACTGCTACATCTCAACAGCCTCTCAGTGAAGTTTTTAGAAACTAGTGCTCTAGTCTTCAGTGAAATAAGTCTTTTCCTTAAGGCTATGTATGTTTCTCTTTTTCAGAGCAGCATTTTTTTCCTTAAATAGTCTCATTTGTCATTACTTTCCCTCATTAACATCTACTCATTTTGCACTTTGAGCAGGTTGTCGTCTCATGTACACGTATCAAATGCTTCTGTCCATTCATCCATTCTTTAACTGAGAAATTGTTGTAGCTGTTTTTCACTGATGATGTGGTTTAACCCCAGCTGGCAACTAAGCCCCACACAGTCACTTGTTCAATCATCCCTGGCAGGAGAATAGGATAGGATAGGACACAAAGGATAACATTAAGAAAACCTATGGATTGGGATAAGGACAGTTTAATAATTGTAATAAAATAATATAATAATAAATTGAAAAAGAAAATAATGAAAAGAGAGATAAAATCAAAACATTTTATTTAAAGACACATGTAAACTGTTGCTGAAGCAATTTCCAAACAAAAGTTGGCTAGCTGTCCCAACACCCCTATCTTCTCTTTTATTGCAGAGCATAACTCCACAGGGATTTCTCAGGATTTTTTTTTAGGCTATGAGGACAGTTTTGGTACCTACATGTAGCCACATATATGTGTCTATCTCTTTTACATGTGTCTGTATCTCTTTTACATGCAATGCTGTAAGATAGATACAGCTTCATGTACGGTTTTGCAACATCCAAACTTTATTTGTAATGGCCTGGATTCTCTGCCCTTCTGTGACAAAGGTCTAAGTGACTGTGTTGTCTCCTTTATAAGCAGTGTAAAATAATTGTCAGTTTTCTCTGGCACATAAGCAGAACACACCTATCATTCAAGTGCAATTTAAAAAAAAAAAAAAAACAAAAACCAAAAAACTCATTCTCTTAAACTTTCCCAGTGTTTGAAAAGTAGAAGCACAAAGAATTTGAAGCAAAGGAACCACTATATATAAGGAAAGGACAAAAGACATAAGGCCTTGTCTGAGTTAAATAATGAGTTTCAGCTACGGTCTGGAAGTGATTTTCTCCACTCATTACCATTCTAACCAGCTGCACAGATGGCCTCTGAAATCTACATAAAGGCAAGAGTTCAAAGGTTAGGAAATAATGAAAATATGGTGCCTACAGTCAAGTAAAATTATAGCTTTTTCCTGTTGAGGGAAATGCATACAATCAGAAATCCAGAAATTACAAGAAGATGTTTAAATAACTGTTTTAAGTAACACTAAAGGGCAGAAAATTAGAGAAGATCACATGAAGGTTATAGAAAATTATGTCTATTAGCTTCACTTGTGGTTACAGCACTAAGAAAACTGTTCTTATTAACAGTTTGTTCCAACAGTCCTTCTACTGTGAAATCTAATGCAATGTTCCCCTTCATGTCCTTACTCCTTGCATCCCACCTCTTGCAAATGGGGAATGCAGCTGGTCACACTTCCAATCTCCCTTCTTTTCTTCTACCTGGGCGATAGCGGTAGCCCTCTGGGATTCTTTGAAATGTGGCTGGTGAGCAAGATATTTTGCTGTTTACAATGACTAGCAATGCTTGCAAGCATACAGAGAGCTTAATTAGTTTTTCTTTATCTCTGTTTCAGTGTGTCTCAAAGTCTCTCAGTGCTGAAATATATGCTCTCTCACACACACACCAAGGAGAGAGAAGCACATTGAGAACGAGCTCATTTTGAGCATCACCTTATGGTTTCAGCAGCTCTGTTGGCTCTGCTTGGAGCCGTGAGAAATGTTTGGCAGCTTTGTTGCATGATTTTCTATGTGCTCATCAGTTTGATCCAAATGGGTGAACAGCTGGGATCTCACCATCTTGAAGACAATTGCTTGCTGGAGTTCATTTCTCTGGCAGACATTCTGCTGCAGTCTTGCTGAATGGTGCCTTGCTATTTTCCTTTCTTTCCCTTTTGCCTAATGAAAAGAATATTGAAGTGCAACCAGAGGGTCTTTATTATCTCTGGTTAATTCATTTTACAGTGAAAAACATACTATTATACTTCCAAAAATTTCAGAGAAGGCATGAGAAATAAAGTTTTTCTGGACATAGTTTAATGTGGCTTTTTTCCACTGAAAATATAAATAAATGTTTTTTCTTATTTGAAAGAATACCCAAACCATATCAATAAACTTCAGTAATTACATGCAGAAGGCCCACATATTGTCCCATTGAGATAATACCTATTTAGAAAGGATGACAGAAATCTTCATTTTCCTGAAGGCAAGAAAGTTAAGGTAATAGGGCAAAGATTCTTGAAGTATTCCTGGTTGGTTGTTTTGTGTGTTTGTGCGAATTTTGTGGGGTTTTTTTTTGGTTGGTTGGTTCATTTATTTTTTTTAAAGCCATAAAGTACTTTAATAGAAGTACCCCCCCCCCAAACACAAAGTGATAGTGTGTTGTAGACTGAAGGACATGCACCTCCCTGCCACTAAGTAGATCCAAAGATTTAAACAAAATTTCATATCTCAACTTTTTCTTACCATATGTTTCATTGCAGGCATCAAATGATTTTACTATTAATTTTTAAATTTTTTTTTCCCCAAGAAACCTTTACTAATGTTTTTCTCTTCTGTAAAAGAAACTAAATATATTAAAGTCACTGAAACTACATAGCAGTCAAGGAGGAACCTTAACTGTACAGGTATCCTGGTTCTTCACAGAGGGAGTAAATTGTCTTTTTCTTAGCTTTCATGGCAGAGAAGACTGAGGTAAAGCAGGTAAAGTGAATCATCTGTTGTGTTCACAGAGTTAGAAAATACTTGATTCAATTTTACTTTTAGAAGTAATAGACAGATGTTAATTTTCTGGATGACTGCTGGTTATTTGCAGTCAGCTCATCTGATTAACCTTAATATTACACATTATAACCTCTCTGTGTAGTTATCTCTAGAGCAAAAGGAGCTGTTTGTTTACATCTAATGACAAATTAGAATAAGAAGCACAATGGATTCTTGGTATAATTTGCTTTGCTTAATGTAAGACTTTATTCCTGGTGTGATGAAACATTATTGTTACTACGTGCCTCTTTGGACAACAGTTATATATTTAATATATTCTGAGTAAGGATTTAATTATGGCTGCAATTGCTGTTGTATTCCCCTGCATAATGCAAGTAAAGAGCATGAAGACTGTCATGCCTGTTAAGCCTCACCAGGGTTGTGGTGGAGTCACTGGTGGTTTTCAAGACACAACTGGTCTTGATTTAGAAGTTTGTGGCTCATGGGTTTGCAGTAAGCAGAAAGCTGAGGACTTTCCTCCTCTCTTCCTACTAATTATTATGTCTCTGACATTAACATAGATCCAAAATCATTCCATCTGAATTAAGGCAATTCCATCTGAATTAAGGTGCCTTAGAACTAGAAGGGAGAGGCAGTGGGTTAAGGGTGAGCAGGCATGGGTCAATAAACTGGTAGTGGAGGTCCCCCTCGACACCTTGGGTGATGTATAAGGAGGGCAAGTCAACATGGGAAAGAAATATCCCTGGAAAAATCATTTCATTGGAGATAAAGAGTCACTTCACAAGCTGCTGCTGAAATGGGCTCTATGCACTGTAATGATTTTGTAATTCTTTTTCAAGGTTGTTTTGGTTTTTTTGTTTGTTTTCATTCTAAACTTGTTTGTCCTGTGAGAAAAATTGTTCAGTTTGGAATATGTAAGAAATATTTAAGTCTCTTCTTTCCCCAAAAACTTTGTTTGATCAGTGTTAGGAGAAGTAACTAAATAGTTGAACCTAATCTTTCTTTGCTGCAGAAAAATAAGCTGATAGAGAAGTTGTGTGTGCATTTTCAGTCCATCTAGGAATAACGTTTTCAATTAATAATTTTTTTCTCACAGCCTGTTCTCTGTTAGTCCAATCCAGAGTGTAATTCTCTGGAAATGTTAGCTTTCCAAGAGAAACAAACAATAAATCTTTACAGTGCTGCTTGGAGCAAATACTTATTCCTATACAGGAGAATGATGAGTATAGAAAATTTCTACTTCCAGGTGCTTCTATCTCTTTTATCCTTCCTTAAAAAGAAAAAATTAGTTCTTCTTCCTATGGTCAATCTTTTTATGTAAAATATAGCTACATTTTTGGTGGTGGGAAAATAGAAGGGGTTTTTTGGTGATGTATTTGTTTTATATTTTTTTTTGATGGGTTGGATTTTTTTTTTAAGAAAAGCTCTAAGTTAAAAGCCTTAAATTAAATCAGAACTGATTAATTGTATTTCATGTTGTTCCAAATGTTACTGTGGTTCAATTAGATACCTAGTGAAAGTACGGGAGCCTTTATTTGTAAAATCTAAATATCCCAGTGAGGAGAGGTTCAATATTTTTTTTAGGCTTTGAGCAGAAATCCTCTTCAGGTGCAGCTGTTTTGGTAGAAAAGGTCACACTTTTCTATCAATGGAGTGGATCATGTGCCAAATTAACCTTCCTAATTCTCCTAAAGGAAATTAGGGAGGAATCTCCTGAACTGATTTGTGACAGCCCTATGAGATTGATAGTCATAAATGTAAGCAACTTTAAATAAATTACATACAAATATTACAAAAATTGATAAACCATATGGATAGTTATTTGATGAATGAAAATTTAGTTTTAGCAAGGTGATGTGACAGTATTTTTGGGCAAGTTCAAAAGACAAACTTAGAGAAGTCTCTGTTTTGGAGGAAGGAGCCTGCAAGCTCAATCTTTTTTCAGATATATAACAACTCTCAAAGAAACACATGTTTAAATTAGTGTACCTGTTAGAAGTGGTGGGATTTTTGTAATAGATATTCTACCTAATTGCCCAGACACTGAAAAAACTGAAATGGGATGGAAGAAGTGTTATTTCACTTTTTTCACAAGGGGACTTTCCTACCCAGTGTGTGTATCATGCTGCAGTTCTAGCTCAGGTCTTCCACCACTAGTAACAAGTTCCTCTAAATTAAATGCCTGATATTGTTTGTCCCCACATGACTTACTTTTCAGTAGTTTTGGTAAGAACAATAATTTTGTCTCAATTTAGGTTTGTTTGGAATTACTCCTTTTTTTATCTGCCCCTAGTACAAAAACAAAATCCTATACTATGTTATGACCATTCTAAGAATTTAAGAAATGTTCTAAGAAGTAACATAAGATGGATGAAAGTGAGAAAAAGGACAAGCTTAAATCCTTTCCTAGGAAAAGTCTGTGTTGAAATGCTGTTGTAATAGCAGCAGCTCCTGTGTTACAAGGTGACAAGATGCCATCCATGACTGTAAAGAAACATTCAGAACTGCTTCTAACTTTTATGGTTTGTCACATTTCTGGCAACCATAATGTTCTGCTGTCAAGTATTTCTAGTTTTGTAATAGTGAGTTTTGGTCTATGAGTAGAAATGTATACGTGTAACTTTCAGTTCTCTAAGTTAAAGCATGAGAGGTAAAAGAAGTCTCACTTCGCCAAATATATTATGAGTTTTTATTCTACAGCCTTTTATTTTAATGTTAAATGATGGGAGGAAGAGGCCTTTTTCCAAAAGAAGAGCTTTGAAAATATGTTTGGTAAATATATTTTTAATGAAAACTAAAAATGTTTGAAGGTTACAGGCAGGGAAAAAAAAAATTGAATGAAGATTAAACTGTCAGTGTTGTAATTTTTGAGGTTGTATCTACATCTGAAATGTGATAGAATGGTGTCCAGTCAAGAGAACTTGATGTTGTCTGCAGGTTTGAATGAATAAATTGTGTCTATAGCATGATTATTCTGCTGTGTAATAAAATGCAAAATTTGACTGAGTTGCATGTGTTGTATTAAGTCAGCCAAACACTTCTGTAACTTCTACCCTGAAAAACCAGCCCAAAGTAGCTGGACAAAGAGTTTTAGTTGAGCCAGGACCTTGGAACAGGCAGTGTGGTATAAGAGAAAAAACACTTGCTTCAAATAATTAAACCAAAATCAGGATTCAAAGTGTTTTATGAATCTATTAATGGCTAGTAGTCAACTGACAATTGGTGAAGTATATAAATTCAGGATCCATAGCAGCCATAGAGTAAGTAAACTGAAATATTGGATACTTCCAAAATGTTAATGAAACCTAAAATTTCTATCTACTGATCTACAAGTAAGTCCAAAGAAGTTACTATTCTCTGTGTACAATGACATATATTCACTTCCTTTGCCCAGCCCCTGGGGTTAGCAGCACGCACCCCCACTCTTGGAGAAACCTTGGGAAAGAGGGATAAAGATCTCTGGAAAAGAGTGCGCTAGATTCTCTTTATTAAATCTGGATTTAGAGTGGGATAAAAGATTTTTCTGTCCCTTAAGGATCATGCCTAGAAAATAAAACTGGGAATAATCTAACCTGGTGTATCTACAAACATGTTTCCAGGTTTTTTTGAGATAGGAGACACTGCAGGTGTGATATGGACACTGCTTCTTCTCCTGTGCCTGGACACACAAAAAGGATACCTTTGTGGAAGCAAATAGTTCAAAAAACTGACTGTTGTAATGTCAAGTCAGCTTGCTACAAAAGAGTTTGGAATCATTTGCTTCAACCTGCAGGAGACTAATTCCTTGAAAACAATTTACAGTACATCGACAGACTGCATATATGACATTTTTCAGAAATACAGGTGACAAGCAGTGGCAGCTGATCTCCACATGACTATAAACTGTTCTCAAAGGTCTGAATGTTCAAGACTGTTCTTGCTGTGCAAATATCTCTGTGTGATTCAGAGAATCAGGATCTATTTCTAGCAAGGAAGTTGGGTATAATTTTGCCTGAGGTTGATTTGCCCAACTCATTTGGAGTTGAGTTTTTTCCCCATCCAGATGTACAAGGAAGGCAGTGGATAACACTTTTGTAATAACATTAAATACACGTTGAGCTAATATTTCTCCCAACTCATATATGCAGGGTTTTCACTGAAGGCTTTATAACAAGATGTTTTTCTGTATTTTCATATGGCTGACACTGAAGTTGTGGTTGTTGTTAAGGTAGTTGATTTGTATCTCTATCTGTTTGTCGATTTGTTTCCCTCACTGTGCTTGGGATAAATCCATTAAATTAGTGTCATTACAGTTTAGTAACATGGTTTTTCCTGGTAACTTTCCACTGTCAGGCTGGCTCCAATACCAGTCTCATTATTTCTAGCTGCTTTTTAGCCATTTACTTTATCCTGTTTGAATCAGCCTAATTTAATCCCGTAGTGCTCCCTCTCACTCCTCTTGTTTCTGCCTCATTCAATGCTTTTACCAGCTGACAGTTTTTGTAAACTTACTTTAGCTAGAGCAGAAAACTCGGATGGTTCAGCCCCATGAATTACTACTGGCTGCCATTGGTTTTCCCTATATTCTACATGATTTACTGTATTCTGGACGATTTCTTAGAGAGCCAGGGTTTTCTTTGGTTTTGATATAAATTCTCTGACTTCCTGACACTCAAGCCTTATCACTATGTTGTAGAACAGTGCTGGAGCAAAAAGCCCATGCTGGCTCTGATTTCCATGCTGTTATCTTTGAGTTAAGATGAATCCCATCAGATGATACAAGTATTGATGAACATTCGTGGGAATTAAGGGGAATTTGTGCAGCTAAATCTGCCATAAAGAAGTGGTGACAAGCTAATGGCAGAAAGAAAGTGTATAATTTTTAAGAGATCTTGCATTTAATTCTTTGTAGCCCACAGAAGATTGAAGAAATTGTGTAGGCTCAGTGTAGAGCAGCTGCTGTGCACGATGCCTCAGCACTTCTGTGGATACTTTGTGTGGAACCTGAAGCTCATAAAACTCAAGTTACTTTCCTTATTTTCTAGCAGCAGCAATGCCTTAACCATCTTTAAAGATAATTCCTCTTTTGAGTTTTTATTGATCACTCATTTTCAACAAAGTGATGACTTTCAGTCAACCTCTAGGGTTCAAAGAGTTCTCGTTTCCTGTATTAAAGCATTTCTTCTCCTAAGCCTTTTTAACTAAGTCATTCTTACAGAGAGTCCTGGGAGTTAATCCCTTCCTGAAGACTGGGTAGCTTTGATTGTCCAGAATAGCTGAAAGAAATTATTGTCCAATAATATTAGAAGATTCCTTATCAAATTCTGAAAGATAACTAATTAATCACAGAAATAAAACTAAGATCTCTAAGTTTAAATTGTTCTCTTAACTGAGTTACTTGTTTGAAGTGTGTCAAGTGACCTTACTGTAACTGTCCATAAAAATATTTATTTTTATAAAGTGGAGGAGTATGGCACTCATCTCTGATCAAAAGACTTTAGATCTTGCTAAACCTTTGAAGGGAATATATATTAATCTTTATATTGAAAAATGAATGTGAAGAACCAGTACTCTCCATGTACATATGTACACAGTTATGTACGTGAATATATAGATTACATTTATGCTTTACCTTCAGACTTGGAAAAACTGTTGTTTATTGTTAACTGATCTTTTTCTTAAAAAATGGGGGGCAGTCTGCTTGTATGACTTCACAGTTCTGATAAGATCATAAGCACCACTGACTCTGAAACTGGGAAAATGGATTAAATTGGAATATAGATTAAATGGCTGACTGCAATTTTATTTCAGCTGCATTTAAACCCTGCACTGGTCAAATAGGTCAAATAGAAGCCTGAATAAGCTTTTGCTGTGATCTAAGGAGTTGTGTGTCACATAACACATGCCTCGGAGCTTGGCAAATATCTTGCTTCATCGAGTCTGAGGAAACAATTTGACATTCTGCTTCAGAATTCAGTATTTACTGTCTTTTACATGTTTTGTTTTTCTTCTTTTTTCTATTTTTATATATTTTATCTTGTCTCAGAGGCAACTAAAGGCTTTCCAGTGTAGACAAAACTGAATTTTTGGCACTCCATGTATGAAGGGCCAAAACCTGTCTTTTACTCCTATAATAGGAGGAGCAGAACTTTGATGCAGCTGTTCTTGATGCTGTCATCTTGTTTCCTATCCAACCAGCATCAGAACCAGTTTCTGTAACATTGGAATATGAAGTAATGTAAAAGTCATGTACACAGATTTATCCCGAAATGAGATATTGTTTTATGCATAATAGAAAATAGTTCCTTAATTTAAAACATCATTCATTCTAATAAAAAATAATTCAGCAGTTGGGGTGTAGAATAAATCTGCAAATTTTTTTTTCCTGAAGATTCTGCTAATTCTGGTTCAAATGAGTTAGCTGTGGAAGAAAGAGTTAAATGGTTAATCAGAATCTGAAAGCAAGTGAACAAAAAATATGCTGATGCTTCTTAGATTAAAACATCTGAAAATATACAGATGTGTTTTCAGGCTTGAAACTGTACTGCAATTGTAGCTGTCGTAGGTCCACTCAAATGAAACCTGTACAGGTCAAGTCATTTAATGTTTTTCTAGTATATGAGGAAAAACAGCGCATCAGTGCTTCCTGAAAATGATGAATTTCAAATCTAGGTTTTGCATGAGTAATCAAGGATTTCTAGCTGTGACACATAAGGCAAGTTAAGTAAAACAAAACAAAATTGTAAAGCAGAGGTTTCATACTGCTCCAGATATGCATATTGTTATTATAAAAGACTGTATTTTAAATGGGACTTAGTCTTATGTGTAATACTTTTGTTGCCATATTCATTTGTTTCAAGCCATATTTTACTTTAATTAAGAAGGTAGAATCTATTCTGAAGTGTAAATTGTGGCAAAGAGTAGCTGTGAATGGCTTCCAGCAATCACCCAGTCCATCCAACTGCCTCTGGCTGAATCAGATGCAGACAATATCTGCTTTATATAACAGGTCTTTCATAACACCTGCTAGTGAAGAAGTCTTCAGCCATCTCCTAGATAGCTTTTAGCATTTTGCATCCTTTTGTCCTCATGTTTTACTTGTATCTTCCGCCCTCCTATTTAAAAACCATATTTTAATCAGGACATGGAGATCCATATTTCCTAATCGCTATGTCAAAAAGAGAGGAAGGGGGTTTGGAGGAAAATAGAAGAATACATTGCTTAATCAAATAAATGCAAGCAGAAGCACTAAATAGATGTCTAAAATTTGCATATTATGCAAGAGGACAGCAAGCTCAATGTTTTTCTTATTAAAAACATTGCACAGATATGTATGGGTTTATGCCAATATATTGCATTATCTACTATTTTACTCTGTGATAATGCAGAAATTGTATGTAGTTATTGCAGTTGTGTACTTAACAGTTGAGGTTTTAAGAACATCATAATATTACCCTGAGTGTTTGTTTAGGAGTTTGGTTAGATTTGGGGTTTTGGATTATTTTTTTATTGTGGATTTTTGTTGGGGTTTTTGTTGTTGTTGTTGTTGTTTGGTTTAGTTTGGATGCGGTTTTTTTGGTTTTTTGGGGTTTGGTTTTCCTTTTTTTTGGTGCTTTTGTTGAGGGGTTTTTTGTTGGTTGGTTGGTTTGGTTTTGGTTTTCTGTTGTTGTTGGCGCTTTTTTGTGTTTTTAGGGTTTTTGGTTTGTTTGTTTTTTAGGGGTGTGGGTCTTTGGTTTCTGTTTTCATCTTCCTTTTGTTTTCCCTTTAAATCTTGTGTGACAGCATTGGCATTTTGAAAAATCTATGGCGCATTTGAGTTTTAGGATGCACAAAGAACCCCACAGATTTTTAACATGTGATTGCTGAGTATCAAGGAAAGGTTTAAATCTTTATCCACAGTTGTGTCACACTGGAAGCAAATATCAATCTATACTTTCTATTTTAACATATAGACTCTTTCTATTTTAACATATAGACTGTAGATAAAGTAGGTATTTTATCTGTATGTAAATTACATTTGACTTTATGAATACAGTTCCTGTTATAACATATTATTATCTGAATTGTGCCATTAAGCATGCAGCGTTTTTCAACATCAGTTTAAACAGAACTAAACGTGTCCTCTTGAACACAGTAATTGCATCCTAGCATCCCTTTATATTTAAAATAATTCATTTTACAAACAATAATATAGTTTATCTTCTAATATAAATTCCTTGGGGCACAGATAATGCATTATTCTCTATTTGGAAGACAGGCACATCATGGGAACTACAAGAAATGAAGGATAGTAATTACATTCCTTAAGGGGAGAGGGAGAAATTTAGTTTAAATTTTAGGGGAGATATAAATGAACACTCTGCATAGAATGAATTTCAACCCAGATGAGCAAAACCTTTGTCTACATATTTAAAAAGAAAAAAAACCATTAAAAATAATTAAAGTTTCAGGCTGTTTTGGAAAAAATGGCTTGAAAATATGCTGAATGTTGGGTTTGACTGTATTTTCTGTCAGATAAAACGAATTGTTATTATTCCGTACTATTCTGGAATTAAAGGTAGCTGATCTTTTGTCTTAAAAGAAAGATGCAGTAAAGACTTGTTTACGTTATCAGCTGACCATAAAAATCAGTCAAAGAAGCAAAAAATCCCTGTAACTCTTAGGGTTTGTGAATAAATTTTCATAACCTTTTAGGAAGCCTTTCTAATGAGGTCTGTCTGTCCAAGCTGACTGTAAGCTGCATTGCGCAGTGATTATCCTACACCACTGAAGTCAGTCCTTGTGAATGGATGCATAATCAGTGTGTCAAACTCTTTGAAAATTGAAAAACGTGGCACTTAACAAAGAATCAGAAAAAGTAAAGAAAAATAATGCCTGTTTTGTTTCTAACCTCTGCATGGTATACAATGCAAATGGTACTATTTTGGACGAATGAACATTAAAACCAGAGATTATTGACCAAACTTTTCTTTGTTAATTCATTAATATAAAACCACAAAGCAACGAATGGCATTTTTACTTTTGTTGTCATTATTCTGGTGTCCTAGGAACTCGCCAGCATTCTTATAGGAGCAGGCAGTTATTTTCTAAGAATCCACATTCAAGGTGGTTGTTCCCATGTTTGACATAAAGTCTTTTACCCAGATTTTTTCACTAGCACTTGTGCTGTATGATTAAAATAAACCTAGAAAGAAGGTTGCTTGCATAGTCCTGAAATTGCTTCATTCTTAAGTGACTGTTAGACACTTTGAGGTACCTTATAATCAGCATGCCCCCATTAGCCACTGTGGATAACAGCTCCACCTTCCATGGCCTTTTTTAGCCTGAGGGCCCAAAGTGCTGTGTGTGTGTATTTCTGTTCACGGGGGATGCATTACTGGGACCTCTCTGTGTAAGGAGAAACAGGCTACTTGGAAATGAGCTTGCCTTGGTTGTTTAAGGAAACAAGGTCATAAATATCTAAGGCATGCAAATTATTATTGAGTAGAGACATGGCTGTGTACAATTCCCCAGTAAGACAACACTAGAGCTCTACAGCTGCCTGGGTCATAACAGCAAAGAAAAAATCAGATTTATTGTTTATCTTCAGATTAAAAGCATCCACTTATGCTTGAAATAAAATGGAAGTCCATTTTCATGAACTAGATCAACGACAGGATGAACCCTTCCTGGATTCCAAAGCTGCCTATGCTGCAGGGTTTCATTTTTTCCATTTGTATTGAATTTTTGTGCGAGTCAGACTCTGATTAGTGCAGCCATTTGCAAGATAAAATTCACCTTGTTTGTTTGTTTTTAACCCTGCTATTTTGCAATAATACAAAGAACATAAGATCCACTTTAATTTTTCAGTTGGATTTTTTAAACAGTCTGGTAATGAAAGTTGTAAATAAGTCTTCCTTTAAAAATAATAATTATAACTTTTGATTTCAGTATAGGCATTCATATTTTGTTATCTTCTATTTGTTTGGGCAGAAAAAATGTTATTTAACTAATATATATAATAAAGGCAGAAAATTGGTTGGATGGGAAAAGTTGAGTCTAAATTGGTATTATCAAACAATTGGTATTATCAAACAATCCCAGTGTAAACATTGGTTCTTAGCCTTGAAAGGAAAATAAATAGTTAATATAGAATATAAATGCTTGCTTTCAATAAAAGTATTTTAGAGACCCTTTTGAATTTTAATGCAAGAGCTATTTTCTAATTCATTTAAATGTAATCACTATTCTTAAGGTTGCATTTTATGACAAGTTTGACAATCAGTCACTGTACAAAAATTTTTCAAACCATAAGGCCTTGAATACATTAAAAAAACAAAGGTAGTTTTGTTATCAGAGAAATTTATAATGCTGAAAGCAAGCCAAGGCATGTTAAAAAAAAAAAAAAAAGGAAGAAAAAAGTTCTTTCAAGGCTTCAGCCTTTAGAGATCAGTTCATCTGAAAGACTTCTGTCCTGGTTGTGTTTTAAAGTGTGCACACACAGGGATACATAGGCACACACACACAAATTCAGTGGTGCCCTCAGGGTGCCTCCATTTGTATTACAGGGCGGCTCATTCGCAGCTCACCCAGGATAGAACTGCTCAGCTTCCCTTTGTGCTCTCAAAGCCACCTATAATAATACAAATAGAAGTACCCTAAGGACACTGCATACAATGCATCTAGAAATGCCACAGATCCTTTGGGGTATGGAGAAAATATAGGAAAAAAAAAAAAAACCAGGAAAGAATTTGTTTTCTTCCATGGGAAATAAACCCCAACTATTTGGTGATTTTTATTTCTGAAGTCGAGCTTGTAATTTTCTAAAAAGTTGAGGCTTTGTAGTATCTTTTAATTTCAAGAGCCAAACGATTGGTCACATCCTGAGGGATGTAGGTTGTTCCCTGGGAGATTTGCCTGTTCCTATACACAGAGAACACTTTCAGAGCAATTTACATCTTCTTTAATAAGAAACCAGAAGCTTCAAAATAAAAGGCTAAGCAGAACCAAGAATCGTGGCTGAAATTCTGCATGATGGAGACTCCCTTTACAAAATAAGATTGAATTGTTATTAATGTGCTTGGTTTTTTTTCACAGAAAATAATATACTTTTTAAAAAACAGAAAAAGGTACTTCAAAGCTTTCCATTTTATGAGTTACTCCTTATCTTGTCCAGCATACTGAAAAAAACAAAACCACTGAAATACCCCAGGAAGCTTTATCCAGTCACACTACCTCCTTTTGTCTTAGGATAAATTAACATTAATATCTTTGATATAATGTAATAGGTTTTTTTTTATAATTAAACAGAATTGTATTGAAAACAGTTTTATCCTTTTATTTTACAAAAAATGTGTAGAAGAGGGTGCTTTTGTCCTCTCATTTCTGGAACATTGAATATTTTCTTATGTTCCCTTCTAAAATGCAGGGCACATATTTCATGCTTGTTAAGACTACAAGAGAATCTCAGTCACAATTTGAATCAAGTGCCCTTTTGTGGACACTTACCTTGTGGTTTGGATTTTTACTGCCATTTTAAAAGGCTGATTATGAGCAAAGGTTATCAATGAGCTTGATAGCTATTTCAGCGATCTGAAGTAATTTAAGGTGTCCTGCAAATGTTACTAACTAGATTCCCTGGCTGCAGTGAAGGGTTTCATTTCCACCAAAACCAAAGGTGCTCTCAGGCTTGCTCAAGCGTGTGGTTCTACAATTTTACCCTTCAGTTACTGAATATTTGATAAAGCTGCTTATCTTGCATGCTGCATTTTGCGTTTATGTTTCTACATTGCTACTTTACCACCAGCACATTATCTGTTTTACTTTTGCAGTTTCCCTTATGCATAAATTTTAATATATCTATTTACTAGTTGTTTTTTGTCCATTTTAACCCAAGTACAGTTGTCATTCTGAAAAGTGTCTTTCTAGTTACAGTTTCCTAGCAGACCACGGAATCATAGATTCATTTAGGTTGTAAAGCACCACTAAGATTATTGAGTCCAACCATTAACCTAACACTGCCAGGTTCACCACTAAATGTGCCTAATGCCACAACTGCAGGCAGATGCTTGTGTCTCTGAAGTCTGGCACTTCTGGGTATACTGTATTTTGGGTGGAGGCAAATATCTCTCTTGTTTCCTAAGCCTGTGCAAAGTATGGTGGAGACCTGCAGACTGATGAGCCCTTCTTTTCAGGTTTTCTATTTGGCATTGTAGCACAAAGCTGCTGGTGCTTGTGACCCAATGGGCCAGCCACGTGGAACAGCAGGACTGATGCTGGAGCCATGGAGGTCCCAAAATGTTATGTGACCATCAGAATGATTGCTCCCACCTTCTCAGGTCCTCTTAAGGTCAGAACAGTGGGTTTTGGCCAATTAGATGCCCCATCTGCTGGACCATTGGGGTATTACTGTAGACTGTAGTGTCAGCTTTTCCTGTGGTGCTCATTAAGACAGGTGACCATAGACAATGCTACCTTTCAGCTAACCACATGCCAAAAGAAAACTGGAACTGTAAGGAAAAAAACCAATTCAGTCTAATTTTGGAGAAGATTGGGAAGCTGTCAGCAAGAGGAAAACAACTTGAAGAAAGACAAGTATTTGCTGTCAAGCATTGTTATATTTTAAGAGGGCTGCTCCCAGGTTATCACAGTTTCTTGACAACTAAATAAAATCAGAAAGCCAAAATACATTTTTTGGCAATGCAGGGATTTTGTTGTTGTTGTTGTTTTTTGATATCACCTCTAGACTCAAGAAACAGCATGATGTATGTTTTCTTGGTATCAATCGCTAACATGTCTGAAATTGGTTGGAAAAGCCAGAAGAAACTTCTTTTCCTCTAGCTTAAACATGCTTTTCAAAGTATAAAATTTCTATTTGCTCTCAGTTTTGCTTCAGGTTGAGAAAGAAACAAAACAGTATTGTTTGAAAACTTGAACTCATTATGCAGAAGAGGTACAGCACCCCTTGATTAAATAGTGCTAGAGTAATTAAGTCATTACTACCTTGACTGAATGTTGTGATTTTTCCTTCAAACATTTAAAAATCTAACTCTTATCTGTGAGCAGAGTCAAGCAAGAACATAGTTTTTTAATATTTCGAGGGTTTCTCTATGCTCTGTAAAAATGTAATAAAATGTGTTTTCAAACAGGTGTTACCAGAAGCCCTTTACCAAAATGAGTTTTCTTTCCTACTGTAACTGATATTTTGAACTTGCCATGATTTCAAATACATCAAGATGCAGGCACAGGTTTGTTTCTCCCCAACCTGCCTTGTTTCCATTTTATTCCATATTCTGTTGCAAGTTCTTTATTTTCATTTTTCATGCTATGTGTACCACTACATGCATCATGTTTTTTGAATGACAAAAATGGAAAATGAAGAACAAACACCTTACTGACCTGGTCTGAATTTTATGTGTATGTGTGGTGATCATTAGATGATGAGCTTGAGGAGTGGTGAGGGATTGAGGAAAAACATGTTTGCCTCATATAAAATACACTTTGGTACCCCTCATAAGCCACACACTGTCTGAAGTAAATCAACCCATCATTGTAGGTCAAACAAATTTCCTGTGGCTGAAAGGCAAGTAACGAGCTGATGGTATGAAGTTAAAAGCAGTACAGTCATTTTAAAAAATAAAATTCTACAAGTATTGTGTCTGTGTTCAGGCACCTTTAATAAGTGGGATTAACCTTTTTTTTTGGATATTGTTCAGGAGTTTTGAATTTGATGTACCCTGTGAAACTTTTTAAGAGTTAAAGCATGATTTGGACTTCACTACAAATTCAGAATAATGATAATATTAACTGGAACACAACGCAGAAACTTAATCTGTCTGTGTTTTTTACAAGTGTTTACAGATAACTCAGTGTAAGTGTCACTATGCTGTCATCCAAACTATTCCCAGTTTGAGTTTTGATCCTTGGAGAAATGCTTATATGCACAGAGGTCAAGTCAACAGCTTTATGATTTACTCCCTTTCATGGCAGTAAAACTGTATTTATAAACTCCACAGTACATCTGGTTTCTAATTTATCATCCTTCAGGTACATAAAAACAGTGCTTTAACCTAGTAAAAATATTGTTTTGCATCAGGGAAAAGTCCTGAACCCAGTCCCTGAAGAAATTCCTATGCTTCTGTCTCTGTGATTAAATAGTAAATAGAGATTTGGTTGCTTTGGAATTTCTCCTGTATTTGTTTGTCCTCTCCTGGATTTTGTCTGAAATAAGAGGGTGGGGCTGATGGAGTGGATGGGAGGTTGCTGTACAAACACTGATAGATAAATCTACTGATACCAAAGAGATCTAAGACGCTTATGCTTGGTAGGAATCTCTATAGAAAGAATGAGAAAATACGGTCACAAAATCTTTGATGTACAAAAAGATTTTTTTTAGGTTAAGCACTATTCCCCATACGGTAAGGGAGAAATTAGTATTCTTTTTAGTTGCTAAGGGTCTTTTTGGTGAGTCATAATTCATTTTACAGACAATTTCGAGCTCAAAAAGACAACATATACCTCACATTTCTGAAGGTGTTTCTTTTGTGGGAATAATCCTCCATGAGTCATTGACTCGGACAGTCACTGTGAGTTGTCATCCTCTTGGATGTTCAACATTAATTAATGCATGGTTGAGCTGGCTAATTAGGGTCTTTGTCTTCCACGTTTTCCACAACACTAAGCTGTGGCCAGAATCAATTGGCTTGTTTTGACTTGGGATTTTTGGGGTTGTTTGTTGTTTTCACTGGGTTTTTCATTAATTTTGTCTTTTCAATTCATTTTATTTCCCTTTTATATTTCTGTTCAAAATTTGCAAATATACATAGGTTGACTTTTCTAGGGGTAGAAGATTGAACTATGTTAAGAGAAAGAGAGAAACCTTGCCACATGTCAGCCTTGATTTCATTGGAGACAATGTTGATGTGAATCCAGAATGTAAGTATATTCTATGGCAATCACATTTTATATGAGTATATACTGATTTTTTTTGTTTCTTTCTCCCCAATTCAAGGCCAAGCTTCTCACAGAAAGGCAAACCTCTTGCTCTGAATGTTAGATTATTTTAAGCAACCATCACTGATGAATTTAAAAACTGGTTTACTATCAGTGCTTCCAAAGTTATTATGAAGAATTGACCCAAGGTTTCTGAGACTTTGAATTTCCCATCTCTGCACCCTACAGAAATTATGCTCCCTTTTTTTGCTGCTCATTCATCACCAGCTAGACCTGCTTTACTTACAGTGCCTGTAATTTTGTAACATTGGAGGTTTAGAGGAACAGAATGGACCAAAAACCGAAGCAAAATATTTCTGGCATAAATAACTTGACGCTTCTTTTTCCCTCTTCTCACTATTACTTCTTAGCCTAAGACATTCTTCAGGCTTTCTTTATTTTTTGCTGGATTTCACCAGGACAGAATATTTCTGCTGGACAGCCTCTATTTTGTATACTTTGTCTCTTTTCTGAGGTTACAGGTTACAACAATTTTCAGTCCAAATCTCTGACAGGAAAATCCACTATATGGCTTAAAATTGGAGGACTATCTTCTACAGGAACCTAATGGAAAACATTCATTTTGCTGAAAAGGCCAAGGCTTTATTCTAGGCTTGTGCCAGATTTTCAGATATTCTTTTCTATATGTTTATTCATATTGTCCTTTCTAGGTCTTCAAGCAATTAGTTTTTATTTGCATGCATCATTGCACTTCTTTGCTCCCAGGATACAGTCCTTGCTTTCTGGCTGTCCTACGAATTTTTTCCTCACAACATTCCATTTGGGCTTTTCACTCATTTTGTTCAGGCTTATATTTGAATTCCATACCCTCAGGGCGTTTCTTTTTTTTCTCTCTTTTTTTTTTTTTTTTTTTGCTTCCCTATTTTCTCCCCCTCCTCATTTCTAGATTTTAGGTTACTGAGAGGTTGTGCTGCTTATCTGAACAATGACACCAGTAACTTATGTGTCTTTCCTTCAGTGAGCGTTGCTTTTTTTTATCGCCCTTTATATTTATTATTCATTGACTGTTTTGAGTTTGGTTCTTCATTCTCAAAAATTCTATATAAAGGAAGAAGGAGAAAAACCACTACCTGGTTACAAATATTGATTGGTTTTTAATTTTGTCAGGACTGGTCTTGGCATTTTGTTATTAGGCATTAAGTTCTTCACAAATTTAAATGACTGAGGAATCCTGTTATATTCAGAGGCAAACTTCAGAAAAGGATAATTGGAAAGCCCTAAAATATATTAAAGGACTTGTTTTTAAAAATGAGTGGGTTCGTTTCAATATCTATATTTTGTTAGCATTAATGCAGTCTTTCACATTAATATATTTCATTGATTCAAACTATTTTCCACCACAGTAATCTAAATCAAATTATGATCCATGCATTTATTGTGTACTGTTAACTACTTTAATAAAAATATTTAAATAAATATATATATATTGTACTCTGTCTTTAAATTTAAGCAAATATTTATAAACTTTAAAAAATGTTATTTATTGAATTGTATTATGTTTGATAAAAAATATTTTAGAAATAATGTGGGAAATAATAGTGATTAGGTTAGTTTTCCCCTCACTTGAAGTAATTCTCTATATGTGAGTAGTTATTCCCTTTAGATGTTCACGCATATAAATAATTGCAATATAAAATTTCTGGCTTGCATTTTTCCACTTAGGGGATTTGCTGTGGGAAACATTTGGCCTCGGGTGAGCAGCTCTCTGCTGTCTGTGGGTTTGCCCTCTCCTTAGCACTGCACACGTATGTTAATGTTTGCAGAATTAGAAGGGTTTTTTTAATTGTAAACTTTAAAATTAATTCTTGTCTTACTTCAACTAAAATTTCCGGCGTTGTACTACAATAAGAAATGAAAAAAAAAAGATAATCGAGTATTTATAAAAACCTAAAGGTTTTTAAAATTGTTCCCAGTAGTGAATAAATTTACGGGTACTGTATTAGTGACAATTAATACAATCAGTGAGTTATGTATTATTGGGGAAGTAAAGGAATACAGAAAATACAAAATATATAGAGAGATTTTTTTTTTCTCTGTCTATACTCTATTCTTTAGGCATTCAGTTATTTAATTTCAAGGTTTTATTTAACTTCAGAAGGTTCACGTCCTTTGACCTATACAGTCCTCTCAACACCAGCTGGAACTAAGAAATGTTTTTGCAGGACAAATAGGCATGAAAAGAACAAAGGATTGGATGCAAGGTGAGAACAGGACATTCTGATGCTATACTTGGGCTGTAAAATATCTTTTGAAAGTAGAAACCTGATGTTCAAACACAGCAAAATTTTTCAAGGTGAAGTTTCCTGATACCTGAACTTATTTTTTTATTCCTTTGAAAACTAACTCATGACATTAAGTGCTACTTCAAGTATTTTTCAGTTGAGAAAGAATACGATATATTAATTAGAATATACTTTTCCAATTATTTGTTCTGAGGATCTGTTTAATGAATATCTGGATATAGACTATTGATCTCATCTTTGTGCTGCACTTGATCCTCTCTTCCCATCAATATTATACACAAGTAATTGCATTTTTCCTGTTTCTCATGGGCTGTAGCACTGGACAGGATAGAGGGGTCAATGTCATTACATTTACAATTGAGAAGATAACAGTTATTGGTGTAAATTAAATTGTCATTGCCTGGAACAATTATGTTTATGGCAAAATCTCCATTTTTCTCATTTCAACTTCTGCAATTATTGAGAATAGAAGCACTCAGATGTGTAGTTATGTACAGGTTAAAAGTGATGTTGAAAACCCCCAAATACAGACAAGTTAGCCTTAGAGATAGTATATGAAGGGGACAATACTTCCTTCCGTTGTATTGATTACTATTGAATTGATACTCAGTTTTGACTATTGGCAATAGTCTGTTTAAAAAAACCCCAAGACATGCCTTATTTTGAAAATAAGAATTATTCTTTAATTTTACATTAGAATTACATTCTAAGAGAGATTATTAGTGAGACTTTTGGTAATTTCTCTTTTTTTTTTTTTTTTAAATTGTTGATTTTCAGGCTCTTCAAACATTTCACGTGACAAAAATACGGTCAGCTTCTGATTCTGGAGTTTTTAAAGGGTCTGGAGATAGTGTTATTTTTATTAGATCTTTGAACTGCAGTGTGTTTACTGGCATTCTGTGCATATATACTGCATTACACTGCACGTGCTGTTGTGTCTGTTCGCTAAAATGGGCTTAAATTGGGGTGCTGAGGCAGTGTCTGCCCACACAGTAAAAACACTTCAGCTTTCCTTTACTTATTCATTGACTGGTAAGTTAGTCTGCATCCATTTTCAAGAAAGTTAGAAATAAGCTCTTATGTTTTTCATAATAAATTGACAAAAAAAAAATAGCAGGCATATATTTGTCAAGCTGACCATCACTTTTTATTATTTCCTTGTCTGCTAAGGTCCCAGGTAAAACTAACAAAGTTATCCGGGGTGTCACAGTGTGTGTGGTCAGCAGCTTTAGAAAATCCATCTTCATATGGATGAGGGTAAGGTTACCTTAAGTTAAGGTACCTTAAGTTACCTTAGGGTAACTTAAAAAATAAATTAGAGCCAAATACAGAAACGTATAAAGGAATGTACAAAACTGTTAAAATAACTAGACACAGTAGTATGAGTTAAAGCTTCATCAGGATAATGCAGTTTGTCCTCTAATGGTTGTATTCATGGGTAGAACTAAAAAGCCTAGCTTTTACATTGCATTAAATTGCTAAATGCCCCCAGACATGCTAAGCCAGAAAACACTGAAGATTTGTAAATGTTGTGCATTTATCTCATCCCAGATCACAATTTTTGGGTTTTTTCTTCTCTGCTACATTTTCTTTGGTCAAAAAATTGCTTGAATTCTGACAGAAGTCAAAAATAAAATTGAGCATATTAACATGTTAATGTATATTACAGGAAGGCCTTTGAAGTGAAGTGCTGATAACGGATGTGTTTTAGAGAGTAGTCTGCTGAGTTAAAGTACAGCAGCAGCCTTTGTGTTTGGCAGCTTGGGAACCACAGGAATTACAAATGCTATGTAGGTGTTCCTCTGCAAATCCTCAGTGCATCAGTTCAAATGGAGTTATTGTCTCTTTAGTGCATTTGCAAAATGCATATTTTTTCTAATATCTTCATTTTTTATTATTACAGAAAACAGAGTAATTAATACACTACATGAATTCCTCTACAATTATTTCAGATGTCTGTTGTGCTTGAAAAATATTTCTGTGTGAGAAATTTTAACACATTAATTACAAAGGGTTTTAGGAGCCGTGGAAGGTTAGACACCATAGATTCCTCTTTTTATCTGAGACTCCTACATAGCTTCACCTCTGTAGCTTAATCTCTCCCCATACCTCACGCAGGAATCAAGAAACATAAACCACAGTTACCGATTTAGAATATTAATTACAATATCCCATTATTTTAATCTGGCCTTCCAAACACTTAGGGTTCAGTGAAGCAGGAAAACAAAATTTTTCTTAGTCAACATGTTTCAGTTCTGGTATTCACCTGCAGTAATCATATGGGACATCTATTGAGAGACTGCTTCAGATTTACTGGTTTTGTGGGTATGAGACAAATTGCCTGATGGTCACTCCCGCAAATGTTTTGGTCCTTACTTAACCTGGATCCTTCCTTAGAGATGTCTTCCATCTGTATTTTGAGAGTTAGTGTTTTGTCATCTTTTACCCGATGCTCAGTGAACAAAGATTGAGATTTTGCTGGCTTCTCTTCTTTTCCTCTTTTCTTCCCGCCTTCTGCTGGGTGAATTTCTTTGATGTTACTGTAGCAACATCTGTAAAGAACAACTTTCAGAAATACCTTTGAATCTATTAGGTTTTTTTCTTAATCCATCAGAAAAACAATATTCTGTGAAATAGACGTATTTTTATAAATTCAGACTTGATCTTTCTTTGTTTTCTTACACATTGAAAGTTCTCTGAATGGTATGGAGTAGATCTGGGTTTCCCTGGGGTTATTCTGGGGTTTTGTTTTGTTTGTTAATAATACAGCACAAGTAAAACAATTTAAAAACAAACAAAAAGAATGTTTTTCCAGCCTTAAATTAGATAATGGTATCAGAACTAGTAATTCTTCAAAACAATATGAAAAAATTTTTTTTTTTTGTCTTAATAGAAAAAAATAAGGAACTGGTTGAATATTCTCATAATTTTCATGCCTATTAGGCAGGTGTTTTTCCTACCAAGAGAAATGAGAATATCTCATAGAGTATTTGTTGAGAGGGAAAAATGGTTAGCCTTTAAGAGTAGGTTGGAAATCTCTTTGGGTTATTGCTCTGTACCAATAAGAAGAAGCAAAAAGACATCTTATTCAATAAAAAAAGAAACGGGTTTTCAAGTACAGACAGTAACCCCATGTTGCTCTCATAATTATAATGAACATATTTTGACATATTATCAAAAAAAGAAGCTATTGAAATACCAAGCTGGAAAGTTCTCAGGCCAGTGCTCATATTCCAGTATAGGGTAAGATTGTAACTCAAACACCAAAATTAAGCTTCACTTCACGCAGACCAGTGAACACTTACCATTGTTGTTTGGCCATTAATTCATAATATGATTTATACAGACATATTAAACCTGCTCTTTAACTACTTCTTTGATTAAATTCTGATGGAAATAAATGATCCAAATAAAATTAGTAGATTTGAGGACTGCTGGATCATGCTGTATGATGGGTTTTACATAATTCAATCCTGAATGTGTATCCAATACGCTTAAATCGTATTTCTAATTTTCCTTTAAATAGTTTGCATTACTAATTTGCTTCTAAGAGATTTCTGCCAATCAAGTTAAATACTTTCTGCAAACTGCTTACATTCCTGTCAAAGTGTACTTGTTATACTAAACACCCACATTCTGTTCTAGTTCCATTTTAGTTACTTTATTATTATTTTTTTTAATCTTTCCTCCCACAGAGTGTTAGCAACTTCTTATTGATGGGCACCCAGGAAGCTGAATGCAATATTTATTTTAAAAATATATTCATTTAATCAGTGCAGATCTAGATGGTACCTAAAAAGGCAAATTCCAGGTTTTGAAAGATGTGTGTGGGTGCACCAGCAGTTCTGCCAGTCTCGCAGTGAGGCACAGTGCACACCAAAGTCAACAGCACGGCTAAGCTCCTCTTGAATTCCACTTTTCAAATATTCCCTTCCAATGTTTTGTTTTCCAGGTATCAAAAGGTGTCAAGTAAACAGTTGAGTGTGAACAATTCACAAGCTCACAAGAGAATAAATGGTCTTTGGACAGCGTAATTGCTTTGCAAATGTAGTGTGAGGAATATTCTTTTTCTCTTCTAAGTGGAGAATACATTCTTATCAGTGTGTGTATTATGTTACTGTAGGGTAACTCATTATCCAGTGTAAACACTATATCGGGATAATAAGAACATTGTGAATGCTTTAAAAACACTCTTTACATCTCATTCACGGAAACATTAAGAGATTTTAGCTTTGACAAGCAACATTTTCCCCTTGGGAACAACAGTTTTGAAAGAAAGACAGCTCAGCTAGTTTGTCCACTACAGTAATTTAAGGCTAACAAAATACATTAATTCAAAATAGCAGCACTAAGAGAATTTATAATTTTCAGGCAGGTCTTCATGCTGTTCAGAGTTCACAGTGTGTGTTCAGAATGCAAGATGTGCACACAAAGGAAGGCAGGATTTTCTCTTTTTTTTGGCAGTACCTAATAAGAAGAGAAGGTGTTGACCCACTATTCATTTCTTATTTAAATTCTCCTTAGTCAAGCAAAATTCCCTTTTGAAATTCATCACCTGACTTCCACTGAACTTTTGATAAAAGAACTTCTGTATTAGTTTGCAATGGAGAATTCTTTTTTTTTCTTTCCTCACACTTTCCTCACACAGCTTTATGTGTATTATATCATGATATTACATATGTGTTGTCAGTTATGTTTACTGCAATTCCCCAACATCAGCTTTCACCATGTAATTTCCCATTCATCCTTTCAGCTGGTGAAGAAGCTTTTAGGGACTTATAAATTTGTATTTTGTGGCAATTTTAGAAAATTTCAAGTGCCAGCTTGTATTCCAAGACTCATCCTCAGTAACAGTTTCCCTGATTTTGAATATCTTAAATATCAATGTTAGGAGTTAGTCTGTAATGTAACTAAGGAGGTTTTTTGTCCTCTGCTCTTAGGCTTTGCTTCCAGTGACTTAAAGAGAAGTTGCATCACAGTGAATGGGAACAGAATTGTACCACAGAGGACCCAAATTCTTTCCTGGCTGTTTGGATCATGTATATCATAGAGGTCTTGTACGGACAGAATTGTTTGAATTATCCTTTATTTTCTTTAACTTTTGAATTCTTACTTTAAATGGATGTGATGTTCCCCTTATGTTCTGGTGAGATTTTGTTAGACTGTTTAGTTTAGTTTGGGTTTGTGACTTTTTGTTTCTTTGGGTTTTTTTAACCCTAGCTCCTAGACTCTTTGATTTTCATGGAGCTTTCATAGTTCAAACAGGCAAAAAACCTTTCCTTGTATTTTTGACAGTATTCACTTTAAAATAACACTCAAATACATGAGGTTAAATTATTTTCAGTTTCTTTCTCTGTCAGCTTTATTGGGTAATTTGTCAGACATCTGCCTCATTCCTTGTTTGAGTTCTCTTCCATTCAGTTGCATCTCTATCCACAACTGTTTCCATCAGGCTCTTATGCAAGGATTTAAAGTGCAGATCTATATAATATAAGGTTAATGGTTTGATGGAAATTATTTTAGCATGCACCAGTGTTATATAACTTGCACTTTTCAGAAATCTTTTCAGAATCCAGGAATTATGATGTTCTTTAGTGCTGTGTATTCAGAAGGCACATTTAGCTAACTGGCCACCTAGGTCCATTGTATCAAATACAGAAAATAAATGAATGAACAGGGTCTGTTAAGATTGAGACCTGTGCAATGTACACCAGAAAGACAGGAGTGCTAGGGCTTCTGCTGGGTAGATATTCAGAAGGTCTACTGAAAATTCTGTTGGAATCTTGGGGACACAGTGATTCCTGGTGTCCCCAGGAGTATGCATCAGCCTTTTAGGTGTGTTTTGTTTGTTTGGATGTCTTGGCAGATGTTGTTTGATTGGGGCTTTTGGGGTGATATGTAGCTATTTTGCTAGCTTGTTTACTACTTGCACTCTTTGAGTGGTTTGGTGTTGGGTTGTTTGTTTTTGTTCCTGTTTTTAACTTTGTATAAGAAAGTTGTCATTTGAAGAGTTCTTCTAGATCAACTACCAAAAGCCCTTCAGCCAATTATATTCGAAACATAATAGAGAATTGCTTCAAGAAATCAATTAACTGCAGCTGGTTTGTGCTTGGGCAAGTCTTAGTTACTAAGCTTATTTTCTATTTTAAGCTATCCCATATTTGCCTTCTATGTTGCCTCCTATCTTACTGTTTGGGAAATACTAGCCCCTGGAACACATAAATTAAACTCTTGATCTTACACAAGAACACGTTAATAGATTTTCAAAAATGATAGGTGTTTTTACTCCATTCTCGTAGTCTGTTCTTTAAGTCACAATGTCTGATGCTTGCATCAAGACAGCCAAGCCCTTACTGTGAAAAGTAGCAAAACTTATGAGAGAAAGTAGATTTATTCATATGGGCTCTGTAGCCATGCAAAATTTATGGCTTTGGAAGTTCTAAGAAGGGCTTGATGCATTCAGTTGTCTTGGTATCAAGAATATCTTTGGAGCACTATTCAGTGTGCTTTGTTTCCCTCAATGAGAATAACAAGGTCATCACTCTGATGTGCTTTTGCTTTTGAATAATATAATCATTGGTATGTGTGATTTCGAATTGCAATGCATGCAACTTAGGGTGAAATTTAAATAAAATTCTGATACATTACTGTAATTTCCATTGCCTGCTGTCTTTCCTCTGCCAATCCCAGTGAATAAGATTCTAGACAGAATTAAGTCTTCATCTGTAGTATTGGTATGGGAAATGTTAGTACATTACAGACAGTTGCAAAATATCCTTCCAGTAGTCTATTTTTGGTTTTAAAGATGCTGAAATTCAGATGTTTTTAAATTGTTGAACAATAAAAACATTGTTGCCATGACTTTAAAAATGTGTAGGGACATGTCTAATATTCTGGTTTAGATTTTTAATGCTTAATTAATTAATTGAATGTGTGCTTTGCCTCAAAGTCATAACTCTCATGGCTCATGTGATTCTGTTTATTATTTTGTATGTCTTCAGAATTATAGATTTAAGAGTTCTTATAGTTACTGAAGTTGAAATTTGTCTTGATTCTAAGTCTTTCATGTTTTAGTGGAATCTGCAATAGAAATAAAAATTTAAATCTAGGAGAACTCTCTGGTGACCTTTTTTCTAGTATATCAAATATAGAGTTTGATAAACTTTTGTAATCATTTACTGCAGACAGATCTTATGAGAGACTTCACCTTCATATAGTTACATTTCTTGTTAACACAGGCACTTTAATATAAAAGTTAAAGTAATTTTAATTTCTGACTGTGATTGTATCCTTGGTTTGCAGATAGTGACAATACTTGAACCATATGATCCTTGACTACTATTGATTCCTAAATATAGAGGTTTTGGTGTCCACTTTTGGTGCTGGACAAGTGTTTCAACAGTGACTTTTGAGTAGTACATTACGTATTTTACTAAACAAGTTATGGAAAAGAGAGTGAGTTCTTAATGGTGTTTTTTGGTGTTTCTTTTCTCTTGTGTTTATATAAATAGTAAGCTTTTTGTGCTATCCTAAAGCAGGACTTAAAAAGTACTGTGGGTTTTTAGCAGCTTTTATAGTAATATTACAAGTTTTACAGTTTATAGATAAACTATAATTTGCTGAGTTATCTCCTAAGTAAAATTGGGCTGGTTTTCCTTCACATGCTTCATGCGAGCGGGTACACATTTCTTTTGAAAGTCACTAAAAGTATAATGAATGAGAGGTGTGGTTAATAATGAAACAAGAATGAAAAAAATTGGGATTCTAAATATTTTTATGAAAATCTGAGAACTTTTTTCAAAGACACTGCATCTTTTCAGTTCTTCCTTTAAAATAATTCATTTCAAAGCATGTGAAAAGAAAAACAACAAAGAAACAACAAAACCCTTCATAACTAAAAGCTTGGTTGTATCTTTGCATGTATTTAGGAAACTGTAGATTTTCTCAAACACAAATGTAACAAGTGGTTTACCAGGCCCAAGACATCTTACAGAAGGAAATTATTTTCCTTTGTGAACAATAAAATCCCACATATGCAACACTTTAATCTAACTGCACATGAAAGGGCATGGGCTTAGATCTTTGATTTGCGCCTATTAGCTCCTGAAGTTTTCCATTTATTGGAAAAGTGGTTTTGAAACCTGAAGAGAATAACTTCAATCAATCTCCTCACGTTTTATTCTCAGATGAATGTATTGAAGCTTCCTTAGAAGGAATATGACTACTGGTTATTTAATTTTTGAAACTGCTTTTTGAGTCCCAGTCACAACAGTTTGACAAATTTTCTTAGCAAAACCTTGAATCATTTCTTGTACCTTTAGGTACAGCAGACTCATTATTCAGTTTGTTTAACAGAACACACTGGTAGTGATAATTCTATGTGTACTACATACTTTACTGAAAAAAAAAGTTGTTGAGAATATCTAAAAGATTATAGAAATAGACAGGTTTAGTAAAACAATTCAAGCTTTTTTTTTTTTTCCCACTGGTGCATTTTCTAAAAAAAAATCTGGCTTTTTCAAGGTGCTTACTTTAGCACTTGTTCTAAAGTAACAGAAAGGGATATTCTCTTAAACAGCAATCAACCACATTTTGCATCTAAAGACTTCAACCAGAAACTTTGTGCGCACATCTAATTGATAATTATTATTATTAATAATCCCTAATACAAAGAAATTATTAATTTAGCTTATTTGCTCAAGGGATGCATTTCTTTTTGAATAGGATAGAAGATATTAGCAAGTTAATATCTTCCCACTGTGGTAGAAAGTGAGTGAAAATTAATGAAGATAATAAGCTTTACTTAGATAATTTCATTATTGTCATAACTTTACCTGCCCTGTTTTATGACTGCCTTGTTGTCTGTAGTGAAATTATTATCTTAGCTCTGCCAGAATTACTATAAAACAACTAAAAGGGATCAAATTACATAAATTAAGTATTTTTGCACCTTGTTGCTTTCATTAATTGCTTATGCATGTTGAGGGTTTGTTGGGGGTTTTTTGTTTATTTGGATTTTTTTATGTGGTTTCTCTGATGTTGGGAGGTGTAGGGGATGGATATTTTTATTTTTCAAGTAAATGCAGGATGCCTACACTCCAATGGAAGTTTCTACTTGTGGATTCTGCTGATTCCTCATTTTTCAATGGACCATGTAGAGGGAACTGAAGAATCCAAAACAGGAATTGAAACTTTCTCCTTTCTTAGATGATAAGCTCCTCGGGGACACACCTCTGAAGGATAACCAGTTTATCTGTCTTCACTAGGATATGGAGTATATATGATGACAATGTCTCCCTAAATATTTGTTCACAGGAATACTGAGGGACTCTACCAAAGATACCAGTAGGTGGTGACAGCTTCAAATTATGATCTTAAGAGAATGCATAGTTCATAGTGTTACTTTTAAATACCTCAGATAATGCTGCTTTCATGAAATGTCATCTTCAGACAAGATTAGCCAAAAGGGGAAAAAACCCCTGAATTGGTCCACCCATGAAAGCCACCGTCACCTGCCACAGCTGGGCAGAGGAGAAAAAAATATGATGAAGGGTTCATGAGTTGAGATAAGGACCGGGAGAGAACACTCCAAGGGCAAAACAGGCTTGGCTTAGAGGCAGAAAGTGAGTTTATTACTAACAAAATAAGAGGAGGAGAATGAGAAGTAAAATAAGCCCTTAAAAACATCTTTTCTTCCCCAAACCCCTCCCTCCTTCCCACCAACAGCACAGGCAGAGAGGGTGTGGAGGTTTGGTCAGTTCATCACCCGAGATTCTCTTCCGCTGCTCAGGGAGAGGAGTCCTTCCCCTCTGAGACTGTGGGGTCCCGCCCACGGGACACAGTTCTCTGTGAACTTCTCCAACGTGGGTCCACTTTCATGAGCAGCAATCCTCCCAAAACTGCTGCAGCTTGAGTCCCTCCCACCATGGGCACACAGTCCTCCCAAAACTGCTGCGCCGTGGCTCTCTCTTTCCACAGGGTGCAGTGCTCCAAGGACAGGCTGCTCCAGCCTGGAAGCAGGACCCTCTCTCTCCACCGGCTCTCCCACTGGATCACAGGCTCCTCCAGGCATCCACCCGCTCCGGCACGGGCACCTCCCCCATGGGCTGCGGGTGGATCTCTGCATCCCCCGTGGATCCCCATGGTTTGCAGGGGCACAGCTGCTGCACCATGGTCTGCACCACGGCCTGCAGGGAAATCTCAGCTCCAGTGTCTGGAGCATCTCCTCCCCCTCCTTCTTCACTGACCTTGGTGTCTCCGTGTTGTTTCCCTCACATGTTCTCACCTCCTCCTCTTCTCTGGCTGGAATTAAAACTGTATGCCCCACTTTGTTTTGATTTTCTTCTTAAATATGTTATCACAGAGGCATTACCAACCTCTCTCATTGGCCCAGCCTTGGCCAGCAGCGTGTCCATCTTCAGAGCCATCAGGGATTGCATCTGCCAGACATGGTGGAAGCTTCTGGCAGCTTCTGACAGAAGCCACCTCTGTGCCCCCCCCCACTACCAAAACCAGGCTGTGAAAAACCAACACAATTTTTCACCATCGAATAAATAATGGGATCATTTAGAAAAAAAAAATTAAAAATGCCTATGGGAAATGTTTTTGTGGGAAATCCATTGTAGGAATTGAAAAAGCTCTTTGAACAGAAAATTCTCTGCTCTCTGGGGCAGGCTGTTAAACCTTTCTTGGTTTTGCTGTTGAATTTGTTCATAAAAACCAGTAATATCAACACCTCTACCACATTTTTCTGTGTGACATAAAATGCTCCCTTAACACTTGAATCCAGTAGCATCGCTACTGCTGGTAGTAGCCAGGCCTGTGAGAAAAATGCATGTTTTTCTATTTAGCTTGCTAGGCATATTTGCTTTTCCTTCAGCTCTTCTTTTCTGTATGACATGCCAGCATTTCTTAGTTCCATCAAATCCTTATGCTTGCTTTCAGTATTCATTTTTTTCTAGTGCCAAATTTTTTGCCAAATGTTCTGTTGCTTCCGTGGATGTGTTTGCAGCAGTCTCCCTCTGAGTGTCTGTGTTTCATATTTGAACAGCTCATCAGCAGGCATATCAATTCTCTTGCTGGGAATTTGTTTTCTTCCTCAAAGAGATCTTTGAGGCTTGATGTTGACAGCTTTTGTCTTCCCCTGAGGCAATTTTCTTTAGGGTCTCTGGGTAGTCTGTCATCTGCTTTTGTAGAAATAAAAAGGCAAACAACTATGCTAATTACTTCAAATATGGCTTGCATGTAAAAATTGCTACAAATGGCAAAGACCTTGATTTGACCCTTTTTTTCTGGACATAATCATTCAGACTGTGTATGCATCTTCATACCTTGAAAGTATCTATGTTTCTTTCCAAAAAAAATTAAATTGTGAAAATTGTAATATATGCTGTCTTTTGAACACTTTATAAATCTCACAGCATCTGTTGCTTTGAAACACTCCTTTAACCAGGCTGAAAATGGAAATATTTCCACTTATATTCCCTTCTCTTCTTCTGCACCTCCTACCAGATAAGTGACAAACACAGGCATGGGAAGGAGGGAGCGAGGGAGGATCCTGAGCACACTGAGAGCCCCGGATCACTCTCTGTTCACAGATCAGCAGAGAAAGCTCCGTGACAGAGTGCGGGTGGGACTGGGGGAAGTGCGAGCAGAGCTGACTTCCTGGCGACATTGGAGGAGGTGTGATGTGGCAGGTGGCAATGTAGCACTCTTGCAGAGACCAGTCAGGAGTAATGGGCTGGAAAATCCAAGGTCACCAGTGCAGTATCATCCTGGTGCTTACTATTGGTGTTGCATAAAGCACTGGCTTAGATTATTTAAAACACAATTGGAGCGGGGAAAGAAAAAGGTGGAGGGGAGGACATGATGCAGCACAGTGTTCTTTTTGCAGAGACTGTTTTTTAGGTGAGATTTATTTTAGTTTTATTTTAGGGGCTTTTAAAAGATGCTCATTTGGTCTTTCATTTGACAGCTGGGCACTGTTACACATGGCAACTGTCACCTTTTCCTGAAGTCATGCAGGCTTTGGTGCTGGGTAGTGTGGAATCCAGCCCAGCTTCTGTTAAACTATTCAGAGCAGTATTTTAATTTTTTCCTCCCAACTTAAATTCAGAAACAAATGCCTTTTTTTCAAGTGAGGTTGAAAAGAATAACCAAGTATTAGAGCAAGAAGTACTGCCCAGTGAGTTTGTTGACAACCAGCACTAGGTGGCCCTCCTTGAGCAGGGGATTTGGACCAGATGACATCCAGATGTCCCATCTGACCTCTACCATTCAAAAGTTCAAAATCCCAAAGGATTGAAGGAATTTTTTTAGTGACTAAATCTTTTTCTTGCATTTGAGCACAGTGAACTGCTTACTCTTAGCTTGCTCCCACACTCTTGTGTAGGCTCAAATGTCACTGCAGCATGATATGTTAGTGTGTTTCTAGAGTGATGTAGGATGTCAGACTAATAAGAGGGAAGTGATCTTTGCTGCAGAGCAGTATTTTTGCTTTTCAATTCAAGAGCTAATCATACAACATTTTCCAAATTTCATCTAACTATAATGGGAGATATTTGCAAATTCTAGCAGTAGATTTTATAAACCATCATCCTATCTGTTCAAGTAGCTCAGAATGTGGTTTTGTTTGGGTGGGGTTTTTTGGGCTTTTTTTTTTTTTTTTTTTACAGCCTGATCAGTTTTATCTTCTTATAGGAAGACTTAAAAAGGAAAACAAGGATCAATTTTGCAGTAGAGCTGTCAAAATAATTGTTTCTAGTTTGCACATGTGTGGATTTTGAGGGCCAAGGAGTACTGGTTTCAGACTAAATCTGAGAAATCACACATCTGAATTCTCTGACAAGTAAGAACTTTCTGTTCCTTTAGATTTTAGTTGAAACTGATGTTCTTGTCAGCATCCCAGATGATACCAGTAATGAAACTGCCAACATTGTCAACTCCATTGGGCTAGCTGCCTGTTTCTGTCAAGGATTTGAGATGCAGGACAGCCCTGCTAGCAGACTCCCTGGGGCTATTGCTCTGCAGCTTCAGGAGTCCCTGGCTTTGAGGGAGACTTAATAATGTCTGACTTAAACCAAAAGGTGCAGTTGTCTCTGGCCCTTGGGCAGGTACATCAGGAATCCAGGTAAAGGATTAAACAAAGCTGATGATGCCCAGCATACTTAAAACATAATGTTTAGGGATCAGATTTTCTTTGAAGAAACTTGACTTCATAAAAATATCCCTGACTAGTTCTACCTTTGAAACCAGATCAGACATATCTGGTAGGGACTGTGCAGCACAACATGTGTAGTAGTTATGTGTAGCAAAAGAGGCGATAAGATGCCCAAGCCTATAAAACAGGTGTATTTTTACCTTTCAGATCATATCAATTCAGCATGATAGATATTTGAAGCACAGAGACCCTACATTTTGAAGCTTATGCAATTGAAGCATATATTTCCTGTATTCGAGAGATCTTTTTGTCTTGACTTTTCATCATCTTCTACTATGACTCAGGGAGGGCACCATGAGCTCACTACATCATTCTTTCTTTTATGTTTGCCTCTGTGGTTTTCCTTATTCTCACCTGAATCTATGCACTCAGAAGTTGAGACAAAGTTATCCCACAAACCATCTTTTTGGCTCAAAGGACACAAATTTTTTTAAGCTTCATCCTCCCCCTGTATTATGCAGCATACCAGCCTCGCCACTTCCTCTTTTTGAGTGTAGTCCATTCATGTCTCTAACCCCCACATTCATCCTGTAGCCTTCATCATCTCTCTTATCCCACCTTTTCAGAATTCTCTTGCTTATAACCTGTGAGTTGCCAGAAACAAGCTCCTACCACCTACATTTTCCTGTTCTCCCATCTCCAGTACCTGAAAACAGATTATTTAAGAGGCATTCTTTAAAGAAATTGAGAATAATAACTGCTCTGGAAGTTAGCACAGTTTTCTTGAGGAGGCTCAGAGTACTTCTGCTATTGAATTCTGAGACACAGCATGCAGTTCACCTGTGATATCTATGTGTTGTCTTGGCTGGATGTGCCATTCAGCATAACCATGTATATTTAGATTAAAAAGTAAGAGTTTTATTTCTTTAGCAGAAAATTAGAGGAGCTGAGACAGCTCATTTGTCATGACAGCATTCCATTGAGCCAAAAGGTAATTTTCAGAGACTGCATCTTTGGTAAGTGTTCCTGCAGCAGTGGGGTAGTGATTTTAATGCACAGTGCTGCATTTTAATAGCCAATTGAGATGACTATTAAGATATAGCATTGTACATTAACATCACCGCTGCACAGACAGCGGCTGGTGGCTGCTCCTCAGCTGACAGCTCCCTGCATTCTGCTTCATAGCAGTGGTTTTCTTAGTAGCTTCTCTGATCTCCAGAAAGAGAAATAAAAATCATTATCTAGTTAATATTTCACACTGTGTTGGGCATAGAGATCCCAGGGGGAGAAGCAGGAGGGTAGTGATGCTGAGTGCAGGGACTGTGATGCAGATGAGGAAAGAGTGTGAGAGAGGAAATTCCTCTGTGAAAGGATCATTTCTTGGTTTTCATCTAGTAGACTCACTTTGGCTCAGGGAAAACATGGTTCATGAACCCTGAGACTTGGGATACAGTGCTTAGGGGAGGACTGTGTAGCAGAAGTAGCTTGTGTAGCTAAGAGGTAGTAAGGTGCTGAAAATTCATGAGACCCTGAGAAATGTGAGGAACTACCTGGAAAAAAGATATAGCTGAAAAACTTCATACACTTGAAAACTTTTTAGAATTAAAGATAATCATTCAACTTTTACTCTTTGCACTTAGAAGAAACTAAGGACAGTAATCAATGACCTACTATTTGATTAGACATTTCCTTGGCTACAGTTTACTGTTCTGATGTGAAAAAAGTCTTGCTTGCTGTCAGATTGCACCTGAACAACTTCCCTTGCAGAACTGCAGAAATTAAGGAAAAGCGTCTATGACATTGCAGGCTTTCGTCTCTCTGACAGTAGTTGTGAAATGGCTTTCAGAATTAGGAAAAAAAAAAGAATCATCGTAATATCCTTCTCTGCCCTAACTTTCTGTCCACAGACATGTGGATTAAGTCTGCAGATAGCCTAGGATAAAGGATGCTGTTTCAAAATGTTGTATAACAAAGGGAAAGATGTATTCAGAAGCTCCCTTGAATGGCCTTACTGTATCCTTTGATCTATGAATTTTCCTTAGGAATGAGCTACAGCAATTATCTATCTTAGGACTTAGTTTCTGGAAATTTTCTTGAAGCAGAGCTGTGAAGGCCACTGACAGAGATCAGTGTTTTGCCTTTCAAATTCTGTTAAATAGAAATGTTTATGAGTGTATTTTCAGTTAGAAAACTTTTAAAAACATGACATGAAAACTTTCCAGGAAATTGTGAGTTACTGCTTAAAAAGAAATTAGTATTTATGAATACTCATAGCATTCTTTCCAAAGATACATAGAACTGCAGGATGGAATTACAGCCTAAAACTTCAACCTATAATTGTTGATAGTTTTACTAAACATTTGTGAAGACAAAATCAAGAGGCAATGTAGAGATAAAAATATCAAAGTGATTTAAGCAAAAATATCAAATAGATTTAAGAGAAGGTACACAGAAAGGTACCTGTTTAATATTTAACCTGCTAAAGAATGTATTAGTATTTAGTTTTCTACATGTCTATTCTTTGTAGTATAGTAGTAAATCCCAACACCTGCGTGTGAGCCTTCTTACAGTTCTCTGGGTTATGAGATGCCATGTGTAAGAATAGGGTCAAATTAGTATGATAAAAGTTTATTTTGGTGTTTTTATTGTTAGGAGTTGATTTATCAAGTATTGCCTTTTTAAAAATGTATTTCACAAATGCAATAATAAAAATATTTTTTAACATGAAGATTAATTCAGGCTAAAAAATATCTACTGTGTAAGCACCTTCTCTATGGA
Organism: Corvus cornix cornix; assembly: GCF_000738735.6. Classification (NCBI taxonomy): domain Eukaryota; kingdom Metazoa; phylum Chordata; class Aves; order Passeriformes; family Corvidae; genus Corvus; species Corvus cornix. The sequence continues at coordinate 8,953,560 of NC_046334.1, read as the reverse complement.
AAATCAGATGTATTTTCTCATTCAGCATCCACAGTATTCCCAAAGAATTAGTGACTTGCAGTACCAACAGGCCAAAGCCTAACAGTGTACAGTGATCAAAAGACTTGGAGAGAGAAAAAAATGTTAAAGAGTAAAGATTTTGAATATTTTTAAATTTATTCTCATGTAATCATGTTGGCTTCAGGAATTTTTTCTTTCTTACCAAGCAAAAAGTGATGAACCATTTACATTTGCTGTGTACTGTATTCTGCTGTTCCTAACTCGGAAGATCCAATTTGAAAGTGTGTTTGTTTTTCTATCATGCTACACTTAAAACTCTGCGGAAACAGAGCAGCAGTTCATCATTTTCATGCACCACTAGAGGCCATCATATACCTCCTTAAATATTAGATAGTTATGCAAATTATTCTAGAGATGATGTGAATACCTGATGAATGTGCGAGTCTATATAAAAGGGCATGGGGAAACTTACTTGAGGGAAGGCTTTAATATAACTGATTATTGTGAACACCATGTGTTTTAAAGCTAATTCTAGTTGATTCAGAGCACCTCTGTCCTCTCATACATTCCTGGGTAACCTTTGAATAGATCATGGAGTGTACGTGGCAAGTGAACTCTGGAGATGGCAGCTGTTCTTTGCACATGATCTACATCAGTAAATACAGTCAAGCTTAGAACATAAAGTGGGAATCTTTTAGGTTGACTTCTGTATGCTGAGATTAGAAATTAAATTATTTTTTTCCCCTTTATCTTCCCATCTAGAAAATGGGATATCATTCTTGATCCCTCCCACAGACTACATATTGAGATTCATTAACGAGCTAACATATAGTTACTACTTTAAGTAACTTCCTGATACATAAAATAGACTTTGTGGTACACAGTTGTACTCTTTTGAATTGTGGAAACAAATGACTGAAATTATAGAGGAATTACAGGTAGCATGATTTTAACTGTGGAAAAAAATCAAATTAGCATTCATCTTATACAATCAGGAGGTGCTACCAAGAGTAGTAAGACAAGAAAGCGGTAAAAAAAGGAATGAGTTTTACAATGGGTTTGGCTGAATTTCTGAAAGGGCTATGGTGTGACAAGGACACACTTCTATCCAGAAGATCTTTTCAACTGCCTTGGTTTTCAGTTTCACTCCTGGCAAACAAACCATTCAAAGAGATATAGCTTATTTTACTTTCTTTTTGAAGATTTGCTGATTTTTTTTTTTTTTTTTTAATGTAACAGCTTATTAATATGTGAAAGCCTTGCATGTGTGTTTGGGAAGTAAATAATTAGAGTAGAAGTTATCTGAGTTATCTGAATCAGCTTGGTATGCAGTATTTCCTTATTGAAACATTGAAAGAGACGCAAGATATATAACAAATGTCAAGTACTACTGTAGCACATCCAAACGAATTTTTTGATAATACAAACAACAATCTGCATGTTCTACACGATATTCAAGTATTTTTTTTAAATAAGAAAAGGGTGTTATATCATACGTAGCAAAAAGAAAAAAAAAAAGAAAAAGGGTATAGCAAAAGTGATGCTATATAATTGCAATTGTGACAACATGCTGATTTCTGGGTTGAGGGTTTTTTTTATTTTGTTGGGTTTTTTTGGCGGGAGAGAAGGAGGGGAATGTATTTCATATCACTTAGTCATTTTATGAAAATGACCTTGTGCTTCAAAATTATAATGTAGGACTTCTCCAAATTATTGCAAAAATCTCAAGATATCCTGAGGTTATCAGCAAAAAGAAGTCATGCAGAAGAAAGCACTATGGAATTTTATTTTTCCTCAGTAGATTTTGGAAGACATATGCAAATTTTACAAAGCTCGAGATCATTAGTCTCCTGATAAAAGAAATAAAGTTTAATATGCTGTTACTCAGATGATAAAAAAAAAAGGATAAGAGACCAACACATCATATCTCAGTATGCAGTAGCCCCTCAACAGATGAATAACACTGAATGTTATTCATTCAATAAATAAGTGCAAATGTAAGTGAGAGGGATGTCACTTATTAAGTATAATATCACTTCAAAAAGAGAAGAGAAATCTCTCACTTTTGGTATAATAAATAGGGTCATTTAAGAAACACATTTTTCCTCAGAGGACATAAAATTGCATGCAGTTTTCTTAGTTTTAAACAGGTTACAAATATTAGCAAACTGAGGCACAATAAATATTTGGCTTCACTTTCAGATCTTTACTATTATGAGCATAGGGATTTTGTGCCCATGCTTTGGAGTCCAGATCAAGTGGATTGCTGAGAAGGCAAGTCTGTTAGAAAGGTCCACTTCCCTCCTTGGGGACAAGCAACACCGTAAGGAAGAGTAAGTGGCTTTTAAAGAAATCTACTTGACTGAGTCTTGAAAAATTTATATTTTTGCATTACCTGCTTTTCATGGGCACCTGTTCAGTGCATCCCAGGCCACCCAGACCAAATGGAAAATAGTGTGGTGTGGACAGCTGCATTGGTCACACTAATGCAAGGCCTGCTCTCAGGGCTTGTTGTCTGGGCCAAAGTGGTGCATGTCTGGTCTGTAGGGCTTCTGCACACAAACTGGCACATCAGTGTGTCTTTCTTTCTACTTTGTCAATTTATCAGTTTAATGTTTGCTAACTCCAAAAGGACTGAACCATGTTTCACTGTATGGTGTAGACATGTGATTTTGAGCGTGTTGCTTTCTGTCTTTGTAACTCAATTTCCCACCTGGGAGATGGTGATAACAATGCTAATGTGTCTCATTATTGTCTTGCCTATTTAAACTGTAAGCTCTTCAGGGCAAGGGCTGTCTCATACCATATGTCTTCACAGAGACAGGCAGAATGAGTCACTGATTGCATTTGGGGTCTCCTGGTGCCACAATAATTAAAAGAGAGACAATAATATTAAAAAGAAAGAAAAGGGAGAAGGTAGGTCTGGTATCAAGAGGCATTCAGATTTCCTGGTAGCAACCCAAGAGTAAGAGAAGAGCTTATCTCTGAGGAGAATCCTTGCTTTTTCAACTTTCTCATCTCTAAATATCATATTGGATTTCAGAGAAGTACAGGAGGAAAGCTTTGAAAACAGGGTAATCCAGAAGCTAATGGAGATCCAAACTGGAAGACAAGGGTTAGTAGTTTGAGTTACTGCAAGTGGATGGGTTGGAGAACAGATCAACTTTTTGACAGGAGAGCACTTAGAAAATTAGAGTGTTGCCTCCTTCCTCATTAGAGAATGAACAGATGTTTCTGGGCGTGGATGAGGTTTTTGCAGTCATAAGAGGAAAAAGTCAAACTGAAGTGATGGATACTCATCCACATTCTGCTGGAGTACATCAGTCGCTGACAGAGTTGTATTCTGTCTCTGGTAATGGGAAGAATCTTATGCAGTAAGATAAGAAGACTAATGAAACTGGTTACTAAAGATGACTGGTGAAATAGCTATGTATGCTAGTAACTTCTGCTGTGAGATTGCTAAATCTGAGTTTTATTTGGAAATGTTTGTAATGTTTGTAAATATAAAATTTTTGTAAGATTTGGGTCCAGTACCCTTTTTGTGTGTCAGACTAGGACTGGTCTGCAGGACTAAATTTCCCTTCATTCAGGTTTCAATGAAATACACCCCACACAGTAAATCCCTATTTACTCTTCGTCCTTCTTGTGTAAGTGCTCAGATTGCTTCATCATGGTCTGCTTTATCACTAGTAGATGCTTCTGTAGCTGATCGGAATGTTTCCCATGGATTCTGTACAGTAGGCAACAAACTGGGGTTTGCTCTAAAGGCTTTTATGAATTTCTGTCTACACCCCAGGTTTGAATTCTGGCACAGAAAGAGAACAAAAATATATCATTAATACTTAACTAGTCCATGAAGTTCGTATTTTAGACTCTTATTTAATGCCCCCCACAATGTTTGCAAAAATTGTTAGGACCTTCATTATAAAGATATCCTGTGCTGAAATGACACAGATTACAAGAGGCAAAGTTTCTCATCATTATGTCCCTTTTACTACTCATAAAATCCACATACTTAGGTCAGAGTTTTGAGAGACTTCCAGTCTGAAATATAAACCAGACTGTTGGCTTTAGTTGAATTTAGTTTTTTCCAAATAGGGTTATCGGGTTAGTAGCGTAATGAGTACATACTTATTCGTCCCCCTGCACCCTATTTACACAGAATTGAAAAACTCCGAAATTTCTTTTCTGATGCAATGCAGGTCTCAAGATCTGGACAGGAAGACCTCTTAGCAAAGTCAGATGCCTTTGCATCTGAGATGCAAATTGAAGCAGCCTGTGAGAGAGCAAGCTTGCCTGAAGGCAAATTTATTAAAGTATCTTTGGGTTTATTTCCCTGCTTTTTCTTTGTGTATTGAGCCTGTCTCTGTCAGCAACTTTATATGGTACTGGTATTCACTTAATCTTAACATCTTCATTTGCGTTTGTATCCTTATCTTTTCACTGAAGTGAGAATTTTGATTACAGGCCATTAGAAATATCCAGAGCAAGGTTAAATTACTGAATGTACCTTTTTTTCCCCTGACTTGGATAGAAAATTTTTCCTTGTAGAAACAATTATTAAAGAAATTATGCTTAACAGAGAGAGCTGTAGAACTGTCTGTTCCCTGCTGAGGCTGTGATTTCTTAAAGCAGTGAGGATTCATAATGGCTCTGGGCTTTCCTTCCCACTCTCAGCGGTGCCTGGGCAGGCAGCATGTACTACTGCATCCTGCAATACTTTGCAGCATAGCTTTTAGCTTTAAGGGTGCTGGTATGTAGTTGCTTTCACACCCCTCTCTGCTCACAATTTATCTTCTTTCTGGAAACTCTGCTTGTAGCTGGCTGCATCAATGACTCCATGATTTATGTTAACTTATTTAACAAACGCCTCCATGCTGTTGGGAATTTGTAAGATTTTTTAATTGTCTCTATCACATAATTTTTT